>NC_135758.1:7582298-7612000 GCF_052425735.1 Oculina patagonica | reverse complement strand
TAACACTGTACTCACTATATCTGGCATACAGCAAAAATAGTTTTCTGTTAAATACTGTAAATTCAAACAAGCTTGGCATAACTTTACCATCCATATGGAGTGTTGTTAACATCTGTATTGATTGCTGCAGTTGTTTTAGGTGCGGTCTCACACTTTTTGCCTGAAACAGAAGATACACTCGTGTACATTTAAACAAACAGTCACCTTTATCCATTTCCATTTTAATGTGTCACCTTAACTGTCCCTTGAGTGGGGCTGGGGGACAGTTTATTAATTTCATATTACCGGTATATGAATGGGGGTAACATATTTATTGAAAGTGGGTGCTTTATGTAATAGATAAAATTAATATGAGCGGGAGTTCTAAATGGCCATACTACTTGTGAAATGAAAACAATAAATTGAATGCAAAGAAATGTTATGCAATTCGGTAGAGATCTGTATCAAAAGTTAATGCTAACTAGCTGAGCAGGAGTTTGTATCAAAACTTAATTCTATTGTTTGATTTGTATTGGCATTTACAGTTGTATACATGTGATCTGAATACTGTGCTGGGATTGATCATAGTTGGTAGGGATCTCCTCTACTAACTTAGGATTGATTTGCACCCTCATGAATAGTTTATACATTTAACAAATTAAAAATAATTATAAAGCATCTTAGAAATGCTTGTTCATCCTTCAAGTCAGGATTTTCCACATTATGATACAAAATTTATCTCAAAATGTGTAATACAGTGTACCTGTCCCAATGTCAGAAAGTTCCACACTTTCAGCAGCAAGTAAAACACTTGGATTGATTCCCGTTGAAATGTGGAAATGTTCCACCTCTCAAGGAAACTGCCAATCATGGTCAAAATGGCATTTGCATGGTTCAGCTCTTTCATGATCAAAAATGCCTGAGTAGAGAACAATCAATAACAGCACTTAACAAGTGTTTGTCACAAAACTTTAGAACTTTTAGGACAGAACTATTAAACACGATGACCTACAAAATTAATATTTAATCAACCATGCATGGGATATTAGTGCTAATAAATAAATTCATCTACCGGTAATACTCAGTAATTGACTTTGTTAAATGAGGGTTGCACATCTTGTGACTGACAATCCTGTGGCCCTCAGATTCCCCAATAACATCAAATTGGAATTTAGAAGTCACTGTGTTTGTTTTTTGGTGGAGGGGGGAAACCAGAGATCCTGGAGAAAAATAACCCTCAAAACAAGGTCGAGAATCGACCACAAACTCAACCCACATTTAATTTATGGTGTCGGTTCTGGAAATCGAGCCCAGGCCACACTGGTGGGAAGCGAGTGCTCTCATCACCGTGCTATCCCTGCTCACCAAATTATTATCATGTAGTCGAATTCCAAAATTTATTTCCCATGGATTGGCTTTATAAAGTCAAATGCCGGAATTTTATCCTCGTTATTTTTGTTTCCCTTTGAGGTTCGAGAAATTGAAATTCCACTGAACATATCATTTCGGAATCCACAAAAAATTAATTTGAATTCTGAAACATTAACTTGTAGGCTATTTATAAATAGATCAAATCTGGGGCCAAATAATAAATTGTTATTTTAGAAAAACACATTTTTAGATTTATTTTGTGGTCTTGATAATTATTAATGTGTATATTACAACCAACTTGGCATTTTAATTACATATGACGCCAAGGATTCGTTTTTATTACTTACCAAAGCTCTTGTCAGTGCGAACAGGCACCTGAAAAAAAAAAAAGAACAAGAAAAAATTCAAGGTAAGAATGTGCTTCACAATCAGTAAAGATATGAACATTAAACTAAAAAAATCAAATGTAACCAAGTTTTCATTTCTGGTATCATAATTCCCCAGTCGTATCCTGCCATAACATTGATCACCTAATTTGTGTACAACTGTATGCTGTGAAATATAAATTAGTCTGTTTACACAACCCTCCAAGTTTTTTTTTTAACTTAGTGGCCATTTGGCCACTGACTGCTCAAGTTTGGTCGCCAGTAAAAAAATTTAATCGCTAAATTTAGGTAACATTTTTGATCCTTCTTCTCAGTTTTAGTCGCCAGGCTGGCAACTTCTGTTCCAAATTAGTCGCCAGCTCCAAAATTTTAGTCTCCATGGCGACTAAAATGGTCTTAACTTGGAGGGTTGTTACAATGTAAGAATGACAAAGAACAGTTAAATTCTTACTTCATATAATGTGAGCCGCACTGCTCAGCAAATCTCTCTCCCATTTCCAGAACTTCTGTTGCAGCTTTTAGTTCTTTGTCACTGGCATGTACATCCTGAGAAACAATACCACAGCATGATGAAGATTGTAATGCTTACATGTACAACATAAGGATTTAGATCCTACAAAGTCTGCCACTTGAAGTGGTCGACTTGTACCAAAGTGGCGTCACAGTTACTGTGACGGCACTTGAAAACCCGGGGAGGTGAGGGACTCCTGTATGAAACGGACGGGGATGCTCGTCGGAAATTTTGAAAAGAACCCCCTAAAAGAGACCAATCTGGGTGTGGCTCAAGCTTTTCTTGACCCCTAAAAGATACCAAAAAAACTAAGAATAGAATTTATATTTGTATATTTCTACGTGTGTAACCCTAAAAGAGACCATTATGGCTAAAAATATTGGCGTTTTGCCTGGAACACCCTAAGCAAGACCAAAAATCCAAAAATTACACCCGACAAGCATCCCCGTCACTTTCATATGCGAGTCCCCTACCCCCCGGGCTTGAAAAAGTGGGAGGTGTGGTAGCTAATGTGTAAACTTGTGTCTATACACTACATATCATAGATATTGATTCAGGTTATTTAAGAGGTATACTGATGTCTATCCCTGATAAAGTGCTGAAGCAAATTGTTCAAAAAGGATTGATATCACTTCTCATTTATAACTTACCGCTAATTGAAAAGTGATTTTGAATTGCCAAAAAGGCAAAATGCTTGCATGAGACACTTCAAGTGCCTGGCGTAAAGAAGACTTTGCAAGATGAAACTGACCCTGACAATCAATAAAATTAATTAAAGATAAATAACATTATTTAATAATTAATAATTGCTTTGATTATTTATTTATATGTTACACCAAGGGACATGTATTAAATACACTGTGACCCACTTGCAGAACTGTTTCTAACAGTTGCCACAATCTAACATGGCAACCAACTAAAGGACATACCGGTAGATGAAACTTCAAGTTTGCAGCCAAATATGTGTTGCAAAATAAATGCAAATTAGGTCTTTTCTAATCAAGATGCTGTTAATTATTAAACCTTTCCTGGCTTTGATAAGCAGAAAATCACAGAGCTAATTAAAAACAGTTCAGACAACAATAAATTTCTAACTGTAAATAAAAATAACTGTTGTATATATAAATTTACTGTACTTACAATGCACATAGAACTGATTAATACCTGTTCTTTGTAAATATCTGTTAAAGTACACATGGCTTCTAGATGAATTTCTTCAAATCCAGTTCCAAGCTAACCCAGAGTCAAGTACATAAGCTTTAGCGGAAATCATTGCCACAGTGGCTACATTGTAACTCTGTTTACACATACCATAAGATATAAAAATCACCTTGAAATTTGGTAAGTGTTACAAGGTCTACTACGTAATGCACATATCAATGGCTTGTCCCAGGATGGGGGGGCAACCCTCGGGAATTTGACTTAACGTAGCTCTATCTGGGTGGGGATTTTGACATCTACAACAGTCCCCTTCGTGAAAATTTTTAGTGGTCCCCACCTTGGAAAGTGGAGAGGGTCTGGCCAAGGGTGGGAATTAGACTCTCAATGGAGCCCAAGGGAAATTGACATTTGAAAACCTGCAGTTGCCCACACCCTCCATCCTGGGGCAAATCATTGATAGGTGCATTATATAGACGTTCCAGCATAAGTTATTTTCTATTTTGAGTGATAAGCTTAAGCGGGAATCATTGCCATAGTTTTTTTTGTATTTATTTATTATTGCCATAAAAGATAACTCTGTTTATACGTACCATAAGATATAAAAATCACCTTAGAATTAAGGAAATATTCCAAGGTCTACTACGTGATGTGATCGATTCGAAATTAAATTGAGCTTATTTTAAGGCTTAAGTTTAATTTTAGTGCACCAGTGAAATGTACATGCTGTACAGCTGTTAATAAAGGATACAGATTGTGCTTGAACAACCTGAAGAACAAAATATATACACTCAACATGATCCATACAAAATCAAAGACAATCATTGCTTATTGAAATCAAATTCAAACTAAAACTTACCGCCTTTTCCAAATGTGATCGCGCCATGTCGACATTTTTCGTATGCGAATGAAGAAGCTTTCCAAGTTGTAGATGCGTTCGAGCTTGGATCGCCGGCGACGGTTGAAATTGAAACACAGACTGAAGGCATTGTATACATTGTCTGATCTTGGGCGGATTAGATGTTCTAAAGGTTTCTGCTAGACCTAAAAGTCCGACATATGAAGCATCGTGACCACTTCCCGCCGCCATTTTGTTTTTGTTCGCTGTGTTAGCGCCCACGATCATGTCAGTGGCTTCTAGACTACGTGGTAATAATTTGCATGAAATTGGACTCGTTGGCGGGAAAAATTACTTCTTCACTTTGTTTGTTTGTTGATGGTTAATCCTTTTTTGCTCCTTAGTTAGAGAACGGAGATCAATAGCATGCGTGAAGGCGTCCTTTTGGGGTAAAGGGCAGTAGCGGATCCAGACCTTCAGCTAAGTGGGGGCCCCGATCATCCAGGCCCTAAAATAAGGAGGGGGCCCTCTCTCGAAAATAATTTTTCTCGCCAGGAGCCCATCAACTGGAGCCTCCATACGTACTGTACCCTTGAGTCAACCCTTTCCCGTATATTTTTATTTTTAGAAACACATTTCCCGCGAAAACATTGCTCCTGTGGTCAGACCACATGCAGCGCAGCTGGGGCGACGATGTAAAAAAAATGGCGGCCAATGTCGTACGCACATTCCCTGTCCGTTTTCCTTTATAATTTTTGCTTCTTTCCTGATTTTACAGCCGAGAGAGCCTGGTTTTCTCGTGAATGAATAACGGTTAAAAGTTAATTAATAAACCACTTTTTTGTCCTTGAAAATGAAGTCAGTTATAGTCATGTCGTTGATCGGGAATATGTGATTGCTTCAGTTGCTTGTGTTGAATCTTACCGATTTCTGGTTTGTACGGACTTATTACATGCAGCGTATTAGACGTAAACAGTACTGTGAGATTTGACGCTGGATTTTTAAGATCTATTCCCGAACGAAAGCAGAAATAATGTGTGTAATGTGGCGAACGCGTGTTCTTTGATACGGCGACGAACACTATAAACGTGATGACTTCGATGCAAATTTTGACTATCCGTATGCTCCAAGATCCAGCCAATATAAAGATCATCATGCTTCGAATAAAACTTCAAGAAAATGACATGTGTTTGTTTCTTCTAAAGTTCAGCAACTGGAATTATGGCAGAGATCGTTGAGTCGCTGTTGCAGAGGTGAGAAATTGCGCATCTTACGATTTTAAAATTATACGCGTACAGGCCAACGGCCTGAATGTTACATCTTTCTTCGGTAAGAGACCGTGTGATCCGCTTATTTCAATCCCCGTACATTTCTTTTGCTTTGTATGTTTCCAAAGAGAACTCTATGCCTGTACTATCTGGAGAATTCTAAAGCGGAACGGGTCGTTTAGCTGGAACGGCTGTTTAGATTTTTATTCTAATGTTTGTCTAGTGCCTTCGCCACGAAGGACCAAACCTGTCAACCCTAAGCGTTCACAAGCTAGTGCTTGTCTGAATTATTGCCACTCAGAATTTTGAATGCCTTGTAGAATTGGATTTGTAATGTGTTGGTACAGGCCAAAGTGCGTACCTTGTTTATAAATTTATACCATTGATACGTTCGTTTGGGGTGAATGTTTACAAACCTGTAAAATTTATTGTTCAAAACTACGATTAGAATCGATCAAGCTTTTATCAAGCTGCCTTCTTATCGGAAGAATTACACGGCAAATAATATTGACCGATCTGTTGCGCTTATCCATCCTCTTTTCAAAATATATTTGTAATTTCGCAGTTGCGAGATCGGTCTTGGCCTCTCTTTCGATTCGAATAATTGCTCTTACTTTTTTGACAGACCTGTACAAAATTCCGCCGTTTCTTTAGTCATAGAATTACTTGATGTCTTCCTTCGAAGAAATACTTCTCGTTTCGCCATTGTTTTAGATATCACAGCTTGCGTAACCACAGCGGAATGCGACAAATAATTGACAGAGGTGCGAAAACTCCCACGAGAGACCCCGGGAGATGAGTTCTAAAAATAAATTAATACGGGAAAGGGTTGACTCCAAGGGTTAGTATGGGAGATGAAGGCTCCAGTTGATGGGCTCCTGTTCTCGCCCCTTCGGGCCTCTTTTTGGCCAAAAAATAAGGTAGGGGCGCGGGCCCCTCCCCCAGATCTGCCACTGAGGGCAAGAAAAAGCGGGAAGTGAAGAGAGCCGGATAAAAGGAAAGCCGGAGAGATTCCTAGCTACACAGACCGCGTTCGGTTGGCTTGTCGACTTTTTTTCGCTCTGTACCCCACTAAGGAGAATGGATCAGGAAAAGGCCTGTGCCGAGATTGACAACAACACATGCTTCATATTCGGCTCAGTATCAGCTAACCGAGTTGAGTAACAAAAGCAAACAAAACATAGCCTGATCAACCATTTTACGCCCCTTTTAAACGGCTAGAAAACTTCTGGGTGCCAGCATCCTCGGAGACCCAGGGGCAGTAAGTGGGAACGAGGGAAACGCGAAAATGCGGGCAAAAAATAGCGCGAAACTGCGGGGAAAAAATCGGCATATAAAAGTTGGAGCGAATGAAAGGTACTTATTTGCAGCGAAGCATCGCGAAAGAAAATAGACTAAAAATAGATCCACTGGCGCTCAGGGTATAGTTTGTCTGAAATGAATCTGACACCCTATGACAGACTGAAATCTGAGCTCAAGAATATTAATCACTCACAGGGCAGATGCCAAGGTTGCTAGAATACACGGCAAAAATGACAGGAATTTTGTGTTTCTTATAACGCAACGTGAAATTCGGAAATAGCTGGCGAATACAGCCACCTCTCATCGCTGCGGATGTACTCGAAGCCTTGAATTGTAGGAAGAAAAGTGGAATTCGAATTTCCTCAGAAAACGAAAGTCAATACGTTGATCTTAGGGTCATTTGTTTTTCTAGGAAAGTGTAAAATTGTGTAAGGGAAGCTTCTAGTTTGTCTATTTTTATTTTGAAAAAAAGGAAGAAATTATAAGGAACAGTGAATTTTCGGATTTTTCACTTTCCAAGAAAAGTACAATAATCCAAAACCACGTTTTGCGAAACGAATTCTGAAAGTCTCTTCGCAATCTTGAGTAACGAGCCCAAAGTACCCCTCCTCCCCCCACCAAAAAAAAATCAAGGATGAACGTCTTTGTTTACGGTCGTTTCGAGACAAAGTCTTTTCGAGACAAGTCGATTCGAGACAAACTGAGACACATGTAAAGTCGATTCGAGACAACTGAAATTGTTTCAATATAAAAGTAAAACCAGTTGGAATCTGGTTACCGGTTACCGGTTACCGATTTCACATTTTCAGTTACCGGTTACCGATTTCTCATTTGGCATCTAAACTACCTTTCTTCGGTCTAATTTTTAACAAAATCAGTATGTGAGGTATTGGCAGGCTTTTGCTTAATACAGACACAGCAAACAAAGTGCTAGAACAAAAACAAAATGCATATGTTGCAGCAGTTGTTAAAAATAGCTTTTCTTGTCACGTTTTGTTCGTTGTGCAAGGTTTGCGAAGTTTGAAGTGTTATAACTTAAATAAAATTAAGTTAAAGAGTCGGTTCTTTGCAGGCGTGATCTTACACTCGTTGGTGTACTCATCGCAATATTTCACTCGCCGATCGCACAACATGTTCAGGGTATATCAGGTTACAAAGTATGGCAGACGCATCTTTTTACCTAACGATGTGCCATTTTCAAAACGTTATAACTTTCTATACCGGCAATGAAATTTAACAGAAATATACAAACAGGCACACAACTAAGTGTACTATACATCGCAAAATCCAAAATATCCATCGCAACGGCAATTTGAACGAAATGACACCGGTACTACGGGCCCTAAGAAACCCACTTCCGGTCTACGTACGTCCGGTAATCAACTTTTAGGCTTAATAACCTTCCACTCATTAAGAATATCACTGTAAAATAAACGGTACGGTTAGCATATAAGGTCTTTTATTCATCGCAATCCACCAACAGACCATCGCCACAAATGTCATTTATATATCAGGCAACAAAATATGGCCGGCTTTACATTTTACTGACCACATGTCATTTTCAAAAAGTTATAACTTTCTTTACAGACATTGAAATGAAATGAAACTACACAAGCGGGCACATAACTAAGTGTACTATCCATCGCAAGTGTGTAGATATCCATCGCAACAACAGTCATCAATTTATTCGGGTACATAACGACACTGTTGCTATGTGTGGAAATGACTACTTCCGGTTCTGCTACCCGGATGTCGGTTTTGTGGTTTAATAACTTTTGACTCCGACCGAATCTTATAATGAAAAACTCACTATCGCGAGATAACAAGGCGTTTCACTCATCGCAATCACCTACAAGATCACCGCAAGGTCCTTCAAATAAATCTCGGCCAACAAAGTACGGCCGCCATCACGCTTGACTCGCCACTTGCCATTTCAAAAAAAGTTATAACTTACTATACAGATATTAAAACCAAATGCAACATACACAAGCACGCACATAACTAAGTGTGATACCCATCGCAAGTAAGGAGATGTTTATTGCAACAACAATTATCGATTTATTAAGGTATACAACAACACCTGGATGCTGGTGAATATTATCCCACTTCCGGTTCACTCACTATGGTAGTGTATTTCGTAGCTTAATAACTCTACATTCCTTAAGAATATCACTTTAAAATTAACGGTATCCTTAGCTAATACGGTGTTTTATCCATCGCAAACAATCAACAGGACATCCGCCCAAAAGTCAATTATGTATCAGGCAACAAAATATGGCTGGCTCAACATTTTACTAACTACATGCCATTTTCAAAAGGTTATAACTTTCTTTGTATATATTGAAATGATATGCAACTTCACAAGCGGGCACATATCAAGGTGTACTATCCATCGCAAGTGTGTAGATATCCATCGCAATTACAGTTGTCGGTACATTCAGGTCAAGTATCGACACCGTTGCTATGTCTGGAAATCATTACTTCCGGTTCTGCTTACTGGATGCCAATTTTGTGGCTTAATAACTTTTGACTCCGGCCGAATCTCAAAACGCAAAACTCGCAATCACGAGATAACAAGGTGTATCTCTCATCGCAATCACCAACAAGATCATCGCAACGTTCCTCAAATAAATCTCGGTCAATAAACTACGGCTGCTAACACGCTTGAATCGCCACTTGCCATTTCCAAAAAAGTTATAACTTTCTATACAAATATTTAAATCAAATGTAACATACACCAGCACGCACATTACTAAGTGTGCTACCCATCGCAAGTTAGAAGATCTCTATCGCAACAACAATTATCGATTTATTAAGGTGGTGGAAATTATCTCACTTCCGGTTCACCCACTATGGAGTGTACTTCATAGCTTAATAACTCTACATTCCTTAAAAATATCACGTTAAAATTAACGGTATATTTAGCTAATACGGTCTTTTATCCATCGCAACCAATCAACAGGACATCTGCACAAAAGTCAATTATATATCAGGCAACAAAATATGGCTGGCTTAACATTTTACTGACCACATGTCATTTTCAAAAAGTTATTACTTTCTTTGCAGACATTGAAATGAAATGAAACTACACAAGCGGGCACATAACTAAGTGTACTATCCATCGCAAGTGTGTAGGTATCCATCGCAACAACAGTTATCAATTTATTCGGGTACATAACGACACTGTTGCTATGTGTGGAAATGACTACTTCCGGTTCTGCTACCCGGATGCCGATTGTGTGGTTTAATAACTTTTGACTCCCGCCGAATCTTAAAACGCAAAACTCGCAATCGCGAGATAACAAGGTGTATCACTCATCGCAATCACCAACAAGATCATCGCAACGTTCCTCAAATAAATCTTGGTCAATAAACTACGGCCGCCATCACGCTTGACTCGCCACTTGCCATTTCCAAAAAAAAGTTAACTTTCTACACAGATATTGAAATCAAATGTAACATATACAAGCACCCACATTACAAAGTGTGCTACCCATCTCAAGTAAGGCGATCTTTATCGCAACAACAATTATCGATTTATTAAGGTGTTGGAAATTATCCCACTTCCGGTTCACCCACTATGGAGTGTACTTCATTGCTTAATAGATTCGGCCGGAGTCAAAAGTTATTAAGCCACAAAATCGGCATCCACTAAGCAGAACCGGAAGTAATGATTTCCAGACATAGCAACGGTGTCGATACTTGACCTGAATGTACCGACAACTGTAATTGCGATGGATATCTACACACTTGCGATGGATAGTACACCTTGATATGTGCCCGCTTGTGAAGTTGCATTTCATCGCAATTTATACAAAGAAAGTTATTAACCTTTTGAAAATGGCATGTAGTTAGTAAAATGTTGAGCCAGCCATATTTTGTTGCCTGATATATAATTGACTTTTGTGCAGATGTCCTGTTGATTGGTTGCGATGGATAAAAGACCGTATTAGCTAAATATACCGTTAATTTTAACGTGATATTCTTAAGGAATGTAGAGTTATTAAGCTATGAAGTACACTCCATAGTGGGTGAACCGGAAGTGGGATAATTTCCACCACCTTAATAAATCGATAATTGTTGTTGCGATAGAGATCTTCTAACTTGCGATGAGTAGCACACTTAGTAATGTGCGTGCTGGTGTATGTTACATTTGATTTAAATATTTGTATAGAAAGTTATAACTTTTTTGGAAATGGCAAGTGGCGATTCAAGCGTGTTAGCGGCCGTAGTTTATTGACCGAGATTTATTTGAGGAACGTTGCGATGATCTTGTTGGTGATTGCGATGAGAGATACACCTTGTTATCTCGTGATTGCGAGTTTTGCGTTTCGAGATTCGGCCGGAGTCAAAAGTTATTAAGCCACAAAATTGGCATCCAGTAAGCAGAACCGGAAGTAATGATTTCCAGACATAGCAACGGCCTGTCGATACTTGACCTGAATGTACCGACAACTGTAATTGCGATGGATATCTACACACTTGCGATGGATAGTACACCTTGATATGTGCCCGCTTGTGAAGTTGCATATCATTTCAATATATACAAAGAAAGTTATAACCTTTTGAAAATGGCATGTAGTTAGTAAAATGTTGAGCCAGCCATATTTTGTTGCCTGATATATAATTGACTTTTGGGCGGATGTCCTGTTGATTGTTTGCGATGGATAAAACACCGTATTAGCTAAGGATACCGTTAATTTTAAAGTGATATTCTTAAGGAATGTAGAGTTATTAAGCTACGAAATACACTACCATAGTGGGTGAACCGGAAGTGGGATAATATTCACCAGCATCCAGGTGTTGTTGTATACCTTAATAAATCGATAATTGTTGTTGCAATAAAGTTCTCCTTACTTGCGATGGGTAGCACAGTTAAGTATGCGCGTGCTTGTGTATGTTTTATTTGGTTTCAAGATCTGTATAGAAAGTTATAACTTTTTTGGAAATGGCAAGTGGCGAGTCAAGCGTGTTAGCGGCCGTAGTTAATTGACCGAGATTTGTTCGAGGAAAGTTGCGATGATCTTGTTGGTGATTGCGATGAGAGATAAACCTTGTTATCTCATGATTGCGAGTTTTGCGTTTTGAGATTCGGCCGGAGTCAAAAGTTATTAAGCCACAAAATTGGCATCCAGTAAGCAGAACCGGAAGTAATGATTTCCAGACATAGCAACGGTGTCGATACTTGACCTGAATGTACCGACAACTGTAATTGCGATGGTTATCTACACACTTGCGATGGATAGTACACCTTGATATGTGCCCGCTTGTGAAGTTGCATATCATTTCAATATATACAAAGAAAGTTATAACCTTTTAAAAATGGCATGTAGTTAGTAAAATGTTGAGCCGGCCATATTTTGTTGCCTGAAATATAATTGCCTTTTGTGCGGATGCCCTGTTGATTGTTTGCGATGGATAAAACACCGTATTAGCTAAGGATAACCTTAGTTTTAAAGTGATATTCTGAAGGAATGTAGAGTTATTAAGCTACGAAGTAGATTACCATTGTGAGTGAACCGGAAGTGGGGTTTTCCGGTCCTAATTATCGGTGTTATTTTGTTAAAATTGTGGTTGCGATGAATCTTTTGGAAGTTGCGATATATAGTACACCTATTTGTGTGTCTGCTTGTTTATTTCTATTCAATTTCATTGCCGGTATAGAAAGTTATAACGTTCTAAAGATGGCACCTCGTTCGGTAAAAAGAGGCGTCCCCCGTATTTTGTTAGCTGATATACATTGAGCATGTGTTGCGATCGGCGAGTGAAATATTGCGATGAATACAGTACCGAGTGAAATATTACTCCTGCAAAGAACCGCATTTTCTACCTAATTTACTCGAAGATATAACGCTTCAAACTTAGCAAACGTCGCACGCCGAACAAAACGTGACAAAAAAGCTATTTTTAACAAAAGATGCAACATAAGCATTTTTTTTTTTCGTTCTAGCGCTTTCTTTGCTGTATCTGTGTTAGGCAAAAGCCTGTCAATACCTCACATACGGATTTTTTTAGAAATTAGACCGAGTAAGGGAAGTTAAGATGCAAAATGAAAAATCGGTAACCGGTAACTGAAAATGTGAAATCGGTAACCGGTAACCGGTAACCAGATTCCAACTGGTAAAGTAAACTCGAGAAAAGATCAGTATATTAGTTTGCGAATAAGGTATAATTCGCCGAAGCAACTCGATCGATCGACGTAAATAATACCCAGTGCTTCCGCACTGGGTATTTGTATCGGAATGCAGTCCTTCCGATACAAATAACTATACTATTTAACGCGACAAAAACGTTTAAAAGTTCTTTTAAGCTATGAAAGTCATAAGAAAGGAAAGGAAAAAGGCAAACTGTCACGGTATATAATGTATTCAACGAATAACAGACTGAAGATAATTAAAGCGCGTACAAGAACTCAGTGTGAGGTTCTGCCATCAAAATAATTCTAGTTCATCGCGACAAATTTGCTAACTTCGGCAAATTTTAGCTTATTCGCAAACTGAAACACTAATATACTGATCTTTTCTCGGGTTTACTTCTAAATCGAAGCAATTTCAGTTTGTCTCGAATCGATTTTACATGTGTCTCAGTTTGTCTCGAAACGACTTTACTTGTGTCTCGAATCGACCTCGACTTGTCTCGAAACGACTTGTCTCGAAATGACTTTGTCTCGAAACGACCGGATACCAGTCAGGTTTTTGACTAGGTATCAAGGGTGATGCAGACTTTGACTGACGCATGTCAGTCAAAGGGTGGCTTAAGGGACATACGATATCACAAAATTACGCGGGAAAGTATTTATTGTTAACTTTTTATTGAAGGGCTTTCAGATCGTGGAGTCTTTGTGACAGCGTTGACTGGCGCGTGGCGCGCAGAATAACTTCGACGCTCGCAAAAAGTACGTTTTAAAAAAACACGTTAATATTCCTCTAATGATGCGCTGGGCTGCTCTAATTCTAGCGCTAGCAGCTATCGCGGCCGTTTTGACCCCTTCATATGCTTGGTGGAGTAGCCGGCGACGGCGAAGCTGTTCCGCTGTAAACTGCAGGGTCAGTAGCTGGTCCGCTTGGAGTTCTTGCAGTCGATCTTGCGGCGGGGGTTTGTCTACACGAACGCGGAGAAAAACATCCACGGCGTCTTGTGGAGGGAGTTGTAATTACCACTTCACGGAGACGAAAACATGCAATACAAACTGCTGTCCCGGGGACTGTCTTTTCACTTGGAGCGCTTGGAGTTTGTGTACGGGATGCGGGAACTCGACACAGACGCGAACGCCAAAAATTCTAAGGCAAAGTTCCTGCAACGGACGAGCTTGCCCAGTGAATGAAACACGGTCTTGCGATACTGGAGTGTAAGTACCGAAAATATTTGTTAATGTTTATACACTTTGTTTTAGAAGAACGCCGTTTTCGACCGAGGCTGGACGCTATTAAATTTTTGATTTGGTTTTCATAAAACCAACAAAAATGTATTGTGATTTGTGTTTTGTGTTGATATATGCAGGATTGTGTAAGTTGACGACTATCCGGCCATATTTTCTGGGATTCATTGATTCAGTTGCAACCTCCTTAAGATTCGTGTAAAATCATAAAACTTCGTCATAAAACTTCCGTGTTTAGCAGTTCTTGCAGTACTTGCCCAGGCATGCATAGCAAGGAAAATGACCGGATTTATTAGCGGCGAATGAAAGAGGGCTTTTTTTTTTCCTTTTTTTTCAACACCGGTTTATGCCCGGTTTATGTTACTGTAGATCCTTCGCGGGTGTTCCGCGGCAACAAATTCATAAATGGGCCGCTACCGCGTTTCTCAATCCGGATTGAAGATGAAACGCCGGGTACCAAATAAACGCCGGGTCTCTAAGGTGAAGTTAAAAATAGGCCCCTCAGGTACAGACTTGCAAGCATGAGCTTAACAATAAAAACCCTTCTTTGATGAACATCGAGCTTCAATAAACTGCAGGAGTCAAATAAACGCCGGGTCCAACAGGCTAAGTTTGAAACAAACGCTGGAGGCTTTGATACGAGAAAATACGGTATTTATGCAAAAACCACTTTAAATGATACACATATAAGAACGTTTCCTAGCATTTGACTCCATCACTACGGTGTTAATGTTTATTTTATTTTTGTTTTGGTATCCCCCTGGTTATAAAAACACTATGACCTGATATTACTGACATCTGTTGATCTGCAAACATTGCGAAATTCCTCTGACTTCCGTTTTGTGGATTGTGTTTATCGCCTTGAAAACGCGACAAGGTCGCCTGAATGTTATAAAAGATGATAGCTGTCTGACTGGAGGTGGTGTAAAAATTAAAGCCTTACTTTACTCTGTGCAACAGGTTGCATGGAATATTTCCATGTGTAACGCCTCCTAATCCTCTCTTACTGATTTCTCTCCTCCATTCGTCGGATCTAGCGCGCGAATGACGCGCAAGTGTTGCCTTATAGCGTTGAAAGCAAGGGGGTGGATTAAGAGAAATAACATTAATTAATGCATTAATGTTCCCTTTATTACCAATATTACACACCAGTCATGCAAATGGCTGCACATTCTGTTATCTGTGGCATTATACTGTACTTACGAGGACTAAAGAGTCCGAAACAGCTGTCTACAGTTTTGCATTCTTGACTCTCGGATTGGTCTCTTCATGTTTCTGCCGCATTAAGTTTTCTTCGCAGCTCCATCAGCCTTGCAGTTTCACGTTTCATGCAAATGGTAGCTTGGGATAATGGGCTTATAAAATATTAAAATTGGAACGATGTTCAAGACAATCATTGTTGTTTTCCCATTACATATCATTTAAAAGGTTTCCTGTAAAGTATAATTGAAATATGTTAAATTGTGTCTAATTTGTAAGCACCTTTTTGATTGTAAACAACGGTTGCTATGGACGTTGCTATGTTAAAATATCGCTACTATACCAGCGGGTAGATTTCTTAATTTAAACACACATCAATGCGAAATTTGAGCAAATTTCTTCGCAAATACGTTTCGCACATATTTAGAGATTGTAACCGTCCACGTTTCAAAAAAATGGTCTTTCTATAAGAAACTTGCTGTTTCAGGGTAGAACACCACCTTTATGTTTTTTGCTCCTTGGCTAGAGGACGGAGATCAGGTAGCCTGCGAAAAGGTCCCCTTTTGGGGTATAGGGCAAGAAAAAGCGGGGCGAGCCGAAAAAAAGGACAGTCGGAGAGATTCCTAGCTACACAGACCGCGTTCGGTTGGCTTGCCGATTTTTTTTTCGCCGAGTTGAGTAACAAAAGCAAACAAAAAATAGCCTGATCAACCATGCATTTTACCATGCCCCTTTTAAACGCCCAGGCAGCTTCTGGGTTCTAGGAGTTGATTTTTTTTTTGCAGCAAAGCACCGCGAAACAAAACAAGACTAAAAATAAAAATAGATCCACTGGCGCTCAGGGTTTACATAGTTTGTCTGAAATGAATCTGTCACCATATGACAGACTGAACTGACGGCTCAAAATCTGGGCTCAATAATAACTCCCAGGGCAGATGCCAAGGTTGCTAAAATACTCGGCAAAAATGACAGGAATTTTGCGGTCTTAATAAAGCAACGTGAAATTCAGAATGACTTTATTATTCGATTCCTTAGACTTTCATAGCTGGCGCATACAGCCACCTCTCAGTCGCTGCGGCTGTATTCGCAGCCTAGAACTGTAGATAGAAAAGTGGAATTCGAATTTCTTTAGAAAACGAAACTCAATACGTTGATCTAAGGGTCATTTATTTTTCTAGGAAAATGTAAAATTGTAAAGGAAGTTTCTAGTTTGTCTATTTTTATTTCGAAAAATGAAAGAAAAGGAACAATTTGTGAATTTTCACTTTCCAAGGAAAACACAATAATCCAAAACCATGTTTTGTGGAATAAATTCTGAAAGTGTTAGTGGGTTAAGTTGTCTTTCGCAATGTTGCTGAGCGCAAAGAACGACGTCTATTCTAGCTAACAATATTCCCCCCCCCCCCCCCCCCCCCCTTGCCCTCAAAAATCAAGGATGAACATTTTTTTGCTATATCACTGAAATGGGGGGAGCGGTTAATTACTAAATACCAAAGATTGCAACTTTGGAAGGAAATATGATGACGAATTCCACCTTAAATTTTAGCTACAAGTAGGTGTGATAAGGTGATACAGACTTGTCTCCAGTTACGGTGGCGTGAGGGACATACGATATCTCAACATTACGCGGGAAACTATTTACTATATACTGTTCATTGAAGAGCTTTCAGAACGTGAGGGCTATTGTGACAGCGTTGACAGGTGCGTGGCGCGCGGAGTAACCTCGACGCTCGCAAAAGGTTTTGTTGGAAAAAGCGTTTTATTCCTCTCAAAATGCGCTGGGGTGCCCTAATTCTAGCGCTGGGAGCTATCGCAGTCGTTTTGACCCCTTCATATGCTTGGTGGAGTAGCCGGCGACGGCGAAGCTGTTCCCCTGTAAACTGCAGGGTCAGTAGCTGGACAGCTTGGAGTTCTTGCAGTCGATCTTGCGGCGGGGGTTTGTCTACACGAACGCGGAAAAAAACATCCACGCAGTCTTGTGGAGGGAGTTGCAATTACCACTTCACGGAGACGAAAACATGCAATACAAATTGCTGTCCCGTGGACTGCCTTTACACCTGGAGCGCTTGGAGTTTGTGTACGGGATGCGGGAACTCGACACAGACGCGGACGCCGAATATCATAAGGCAAAGTTCCTGCAACGGACGAGTTTGCCCTGCGAGTGAAACACGGTCTTGCGATACTGGAGTGTAAGTACTGAAAATATTTGTTAATGTTTATACACTCTTGTTTTAAACAACGTTAAGTTTTCGACCGAGGCTGGACGTTCTTAATTTTTCAATTCGGTTTTTATAAAACCATAAAATGTATTGTGATTTGTGTTTTGTGTTGATATGTGTAGGATTGTGTTACTTTGAGATTTGTGTTTTATACTTTGTTTTTGAACGCATTAGTCATATAAAACTTCCGTGTTTAGCAAATCGTTACTGGGTGCCGATCTTGCACATGTTGCGGAACTTGCCCAGGCATATATAGCAAGGAAAATGACCGGATTATTTAGGGGCGAATGGAAGAGGGTTTTTATTTAATCGCGGGATTAATCGGCACAGGTTTATGTTACTGGCGACCCTCCGCCGGCTGCAACAACTGAATTCGTAAATGGACCGATATTAATGCGAAAATCACCTTAAATGATACACATATAAAACGTTTTCTGGCATTTGACTCCATCACTGTGGTTTTTAACGTTTATTTTATTTTTGATTTGGTATCCCCCTGGTCATGACGACATTATGACCTTATATCACTGACATCTGTTGATCTACAAACATTGCGAAATTCCTCTGACGTCCGGCCGTTTTCGCATGTGTTTATCGTCTTAAAAACGCGACAAGGTCGTCTGAATGTTATAAGAAATGAATTTTATTATTATTTTATTATTAACGTTTATTTTATATTTGATTTGGTATCCCTGGTCATGACGACATTATGACCTTATATCACTGACATCTGTTGATCTACAAACATTGCGAAATTCCTCTGACGTCCGGCCGTTTTCGCATGTGTTTATCGTCTTAAAAACGCGACAAGGTCGTCTGAATGTTATAAGAAATGAAAGCCTTTTGACTGGAGCTGGTGTTAAAAGCAATACTCTGTGCAACAGGTTGCATGGAATATTTCCATATGTAACGCCTCCTAATTTCTCTTCATTCGTCGGGTTTAACGCGCGAATGACGCGCGAGTGTTGCTTTTTAGCGCGCGCGAGATCTTCACCTGCAGCAATCGAGCGCGAATTCCGTAAGCAGCGGAGGGGAAGATTGTCAAACTCTGATCATTTCTAAGACCTTCTAAAGACATATGGTTTTTGAGACTTTTTTAGATACTCTGGTCTGGATTTGGATGTTACTTTTAGAGAAAACTAATGAATTGCGTGAATAACGTCGGGAATTGTAAAGCTTGTCACTTAAATAAACTTAGTTGAAAATATTAACATAACGAAACAAAATTGTAAATTAAGCGGGAAAATGTAGGCAAACAAAGAAGGACTATTAAACGCGTGAAACTTCAGCTTTCGAAATTCAATACAGTGGTTTATTAATGTATTAAACCAAGCGCTACAACTGTCGGCCGACACAATACAATACAACGGTTTCTTTAGGAACTAATCGATTAAGGAACTAACATTGATCGTATGGAGACTTCACCGTCAAAAATCCGATAATAGTTTGGTATGTTTAAGGCACCTTAACTCATCATTTTCTCTTAGTAACACCCTCCATTCTCCCCCCCCCCCCCCCTTCGCCACCGAAATCCCGAAAGAAACGACCCTCTAGCGAAGAACAATCATGAAATAAAGAATAACGGGTACAGCAAACTATACCAAACTAACTAACCTGAAATCATGCCCTCCAGTCCCTACTACTCAGTCGTTTTTGCAAGGGAAAAAAACGCCTGATGGCAGGTTACAAACTAACTAGCCTTCAGTTCAGGCGTTTTCGTCGCTCGCCTGGTCAAAATGCGATCGCTCACTAAAATACGCATGCGTTGCAGGCAACAAACTTACCTGATTTGTTGTTTGTTATTCGGAAGGCAAAAATGAAATTATTACTGCTTTCTTGAAGTTTATTCCTTTCATTTTACTATTTGTAACTCTCGTAGTTGTTTATTGTACTTCATTCGTTAACGCCCTGTGTAGAAATGGTAGTACTAAATAAACTTGTTGTTATTGTTGTCATCTTTATATATAACACAAAGACTGTTACCTTCTGCCAAGTTTTATCAGAAAAAATCATCATATAAGGTGTATCGGCGCTATCGGTCCACAAACGTTTAAGCTACTCGAACGTATCGACGATATGAGAGTTTCTTCCCTATCGGAAGTAGCAATAGGCTCCACAAATGCAAAAGGCCAAAAATAGCGAGGGTTTTTAATTTGAGAACTTTCCGACTTTCTGTCTGTATGCGTTACAGGTTGCCTTCAAGGCTAAGTCTATGAATTAATTTATCGTAATACGTTTGTCCGTAGTCTTTAATATTTCTCACCGCAGTTTGCGTGTTATTTCTAGTTCTTTTTAAGATTTTGTAATTATTTTTTTCGACAAATGAAAGTAAAATGCTTTCTTCTCCAACTAAAGAGCAAAAAAAAAAAAAAATTGAAAATTTTGACCAGAGTTTGTTAACCTTAATATTCATATAGCGCCATAGTTATATATCTCATGCGAAGATCGCGGGTTCTGAAAAAGCGCGGGCCCCAAAAAATATCGCGGTGCGTCGACACACTCCGCTGACCCTGGAAACTGTTCTGGCAATCTGGCTCGTGTCTGGCAAAACTCTCACCTGTTTAATACGATGGCGTGAGGACATTTGATATCATATAACCCATGAAACTATTCATTGAAGAGCTTTGAGAAAGTATCAGCCTCGTCCCCAGTCGTCCCCGGCGAATTTGGATGTGACGTCACCCGTCAAGCTTGACGGGAAAGTTCGCCTGGGACGCCTGGCAATAAACGGCAAATCCAATATGGCGGAGGCTGTCCAACGATTGAACTTGAGTCAACTTCTTGAAGAACTTAAAAACGCGTCAGAATTTGGCTGGGATTCCTTCATCCATGTCTGCCAGCAAACTCGTGAAGTAATTGGAGATTTTTTATTTAAGGTAGAAACATTAAATGTCGATTTTTATGCGCAACAAATTGTACCATCTAAAGAGCTTGAAGAATATGTTCCACTAACTGTAACTGGCGATGGGAGCTGTCTCTATCGATCGATTTCTCTGTTGGTGAACGGAGATAGAATAGTGGCCGTTCGTGGAAAGTCGTATGATGAGTATTTTTGCTTCTCGCTGACACAACAACAACAGCGGTGATAAGATAAAAGGCTCAAAGCTGATAATCCATCAGTACTTTCAACTGTGCTTTCGTGTGTGCTTTCTTTGTTCCTTTGCCTTCGCTTTTTTCGAATATTTTTCGCAGTTTTCTCCAAGGTAAGTGAAGTTGTAACTATTTATTCGAAGTATCAGTAGCAAAATATATGACTAAAGCTACTTATCAGAAAATTAGAAAGCTGTGTAGTGGTTTGTTTTCTGGGAAACAAACGCGCTGCAATTCGCCTAGGTGACGATACCGAGTTGTGATGTGTCAACTCAGCTGCTTAACAGATTCAACTTCTCTCTTGTGAAATTCAGACTTGTGAGACTCTATAACATATCAAATTCCCTTCGGCCACTAAGCATTGACAAGATTATGATTGTAAGGAAACAAAAAACTGTTCCTAATGGACTGGTATCAAAATGTTTAGAATGGCTACATTTCAGTTTAAAAGTCGTATGTTACTGTTAGTTAATGTTATATTTATATTGTTGCTATTGTTACTATACAAACATTATCCAGAGTATCTTCTAGATATACAATGTATTCTATTATTTTAGCCACTTAGCTTGGCACAATCAATCAAAAGGCTTTATTCTTCTCTTATGCTTTAGAAAGATGGGTTTCTATGGACAGACCTCAAATATCAAGAAAATATGAAAACATAATATAACACTTTCCACTGCCTCCAGCTTTCCCTGCCTCCTTCCCAAATCACCCCACCCTACCAAATGCACTCCCCTAAATTCCAATTACTACTAGTTTTAGTATATATTGCAAGAGTTGAATACATGTAAATACTTTTGTATACAGTACTGTGTTTATGTGTGTGTGTGTCAGTCAAGCTCAGTTTAATATCTCTGCAAGTAGGAGTTAAAAAGGTGGTAGTTTAAGGAATGGGATAAATAGTCAATGTACCCATGTGAGGACAAATACAAATATTTTTGGGCTATCAAGAATGCAGAATGGGGCTCACAAATTAAAAAGAAGCTGGTCCAAAAGCCCCAGTAACAAGCTTTTCTGGAGCAGTTCAAACAATATTTAAACATTATATATTTTGATATTTTAATTTATTTGTAAATAAACATATAAACACAGTATAATCTTTTTTCTAATGAACAACTCAAATTCAGTTGACTACCATTCAATACAAATCTGTTTTGTAGGCCACCATAAAGGTGACCCACTCTTCAGTTAAACAGCATGTACACTAGTTTGTTACAGTCTACATCCGACATTGTTTTGATCGCACTGTTAACCGTTACAAATCTGTTTTGTAGGCCACCATAAAGGTGACCCACTCTTCAGTTAAACAGCATGTACACTAGTTTGTTACAGTCTACATCATTGTTTTGATCGCACTGTTAACCATTACAATTTAAATTTTACACTGTAGAGCACATGCGCGTGCTCAGTTGTCATATCAGAGCTTGAAAAGCATCACTAATTGCTCGCGCTAAAATTAGTGTATGAAATTCTAAATTAAACCTTAAAATTAAACTTTAAAATAAATTTTCGCCTGTGCCTACACGTAGAAATAAGCTCGTTCCGCTTATTAAGAGTTGCCATATGTGGCCAACAAATTAGAAACAATTTCTCAGTAGTACACAGGTCACAACGTTTTAAAGTGTTCGTGTACGGTTTGGCCTTAGAGAGAACTTTCCAGGTAACATTAAAATCCTTGTCCTCCTCTTTGAGCTTCCATATGTATTTGCTTAGCTCAGTTAGTATATATATTGTGTTTATGTGTTTCTTTGCAAGTAAATGTCAGAGAGAATAGCAGAAGAATCATACTTTGTTAAACAAGCTGTGTCTACAATGATGCAGTATGTACCTTGTCTAAAGGGGAAAGCAGTGCACATGAAAATATTTGGCAGCAAAATATATACCGGTAAACTTCAGCTGAAATGCTAACTCTGCAACTGAGGGAAATTGAAATAAATTTCCACACCTTTTGGGCTGACAAGAACTGTTGGCTGTTTAGTGGTGCTACACAATGGAAATGTTATCAATTCACACTCGGAATCTGCAATAAGCATGACCAGCTGTAATTTTTATTTAATAAGCTCATTGAATTGACGAAAATGATTGAAGCATACTTGTTATATATTACCTGAACATGGCCCAGGATTTGGATTAACATCTCCTGCTAATGAAATGAGCCAGAGTATACAAGAAAAAGACAGGCTACAACAAGATCAAATAAAGTTTTGGTTTACGAGAGTTAGATTTTTTTCTCTAAAAAGCGAAATAAAAATTTACAGGTAATCAATGACAAGCTTACATGCATCGGGGGATCAGCCCTCTTCTCTCAAGTAAGCTGAATTGTTTCTTTGTTTTCGCACATAAATTTGTAAATAACAAAGGTCGAAAATCCCGACCCTAGGTCTATAAACATTGAGATCGACGCTTTTCAGGTTTAAATAAAACTACCACAGTTACTAGTACCTGGCGAACGTAATTTGCTTACCACAAAGAACTTCTAGATACATGTAGACCCATGTATCACTACGAGTAGTGAACGAAAACAATATAAATAACAGAATAATTTTATTAACTCTAATACGACCAATACCATTCTGCAAGGCAGGAAAAAACGGCATTACAGTTCGTCTCCGCCATCTAAAATAGTCCAAAAATGTTCAAAAGGGATGCAGTTTTCTTATGAACCAGAAATATTTTCTTTTCCTCGCAGAAAAACGTATATTTTCGTCGAACTATATCTGGGACTTTTTCTCGCTAAACTGGGACTTTTCAACCTCGTCCCCAGGGCCTTCTCGGCGACGAGTTTTCAAAATGGCGGCTCGTCGAGAGAAGACCCTGGCAAAGGCTGGGTCACGTGGTACAAAATCTCCAAAAATCTTGGAGATTTTTGTCACGTGACTTTTCAGAGAAGCCAAAACAAAATGGCGGTCCAGTTTGAATTCGAATTGACTCTTCGACGGCGTTTGAGGGCGTAAACTTCATGCAGGAGGCAGTGATTACTTCGTAAAGCATAGATATTATTTCAGGGATTTCAAAATGTTGAAGTAGGCGTCAGCAACTGGAAGAGTAGGCGACTGTGACAAGCCAAGCTTGTTTCTTACAAGCTGATTGCTACGACCATTAAACTGGTGACAAAAATCAAGTAGCTGGTGGAACTCCGGCGGCTGCCCGCTTGTTTTGAAAACCCTGTTATTTTCGCCAGGTGTTCGAATGTAGACCGTGAGGTATGAGAATCGGGAAGGTACGGAAAGTAAAAAAATTAAATGTTACACAATCTGTAAGCTTAAGTAGTCTATGTACTGTTATTTAAGTCTTAATATATTTACTTTCTGTATTTTGATTGAGTGCAAGAGAAACTAAAACTTAGCTGCTTATAGGTAAAGAGGCAAAATGTGTGCTTGATACCCTACAAATGTATGATCAACATATCAATCGATTTCGGTGGCAAATTTTTCTGCTTTATAATTCAAACTTATTACAGTGATACACATAACCTTGACCCTAAAAGCTTTAACTAAACTCATACATTTTCGCTTTTATATGACCAAGTTCACTCTGTTCTACAAACTTTTACATAAGGTGAAGTTGTAACTGAAATTATGAAATATCCATATCCATATTATGGCCACTCTTTTGCATCTCATTGAATAACAAAGTACCTGTTGTGTTATGCCTCATTCTTTAAAGCATTCGGACACATGTAAATGAAGTGACCGGGTATTCTGCAATCGCTCCCCCTGAAAGCTTAAACTCAAATTTATACATGTTTGAAGCTTACCTTAGTTGAGGCCAATTTCACTTTGTTTTACAAACTTTTACATGAGGTGAAGTTCTAACTGAAATTTTGAGATATTTATATCCACTTGAGTGGCTATTTTGTACATCAAAACAGGTGAACCCACACAACTGTAATCTTCTGGAATTAGTTTTAACTTTTTTACCACAGCAGTTTAAAATATTGACACTTTCATTTCAAAGATGTTATGCACATAGTTATGCACATAATAGACTTAAACAGGGTGTAGAACTTGGGATTACACCTGTGACCACATATGGCAGGCTAGTTAATGTTGTGTTGCTTGAAATGATGTCTAAATCACAAATTTTACAGGAGAAGGATGATTTAACATTTTATCAGAATACAAAATGCTAAAAGATGATCACTTTTACATTTCCCACATGTTGCCATTTTGGACTTTTTGACATCAGTGTGTTTCCACTGTATTGTTAGGAAGCATGCATTCTTTGCGTGAAACAAATGGGCAATACATTGATGTCATAAATTCCAAAATGGCATTGTGTAGAAAATTCCTGTTTTAAAATACCTAAAAACAATTTACGCTCGCTTCTTAAATTGTCTCACAGAGGGATGTCAAGGGCGCCCCATGCCTCAACCCCCAGCTACACTCTTTAAACAGGAGCAAAAAAATTGTTTTGACTCAAAACAGTCATCTTTAAAATTTGTGAGACTGTCCACACAGACACTGTTTATCCCCATGAAAAGAGCTCTAAAACATAAGAATAGACTTGTTAGTTCTGAATGCCATTGTTGGATCATTTGGCCTCCAGTGATCCCATACTTGTAAAAAGATTGTGCTGTGCAAATAATTAATCACTCAAGAGAGTGAAATGGATTTTTGCGTAGATGGCATCTGTGGACTAATCACTTTTCAGCCTTGTAAATATTAATTTTATGATGATCATGTTCTGTTAGTTTCAAAAAAATGCTGCCTGTTTTATCACAAGAGAGTGAAGGTGGTACATAATATCTAATTTGAAGCTCTACATAGGCGCGTATTGCTGTATGTGGAGGAGGGGTTTTAACCAATTTTGTCTGGGATAGGGTAAAGAAATCAGAGCCATTTTGGCCTTAAGTAGCTATTGCTGGCATGAAAAAGATTAGAAAATAATACTTGAAATTAAAAAAAGCATGAACTGTTAAAGCAATGCACTGCCACAGCAAAGTTTTTGGAAAATAGCAAATCTTGTGAAAGGAAGAAATGTTTTGCATCTTATCTAGCATAGGCTTTAAAGGCTGCAAACAGCCCAGGGGGTACTCAGGATTTCAAGTGACGGGGATGATCGAATGAGCGCAAAAATCAAGACCCAAAAAAATCCCTAGGGCTTCCCACAGAAGCCCAAAAAAATCCCTGGACCAAAAATTAACCCCCAAAAATCAACAGAAAAGTACTTTAGTTTGTACTTTATTTGCAGAACTATGCAGCCAAAGCACTACCACACATCTTTAGTTCGTATTTAATACCCAAAAATTCCCTTATTTTTATTAAAAAAAAATACTTACAAATTTTCCTACCCAAAAAAATCCCGGAACCGAAACTGTCAAACCCAAAAAAATCCTTCTATCATCCCCGTCACTTGAAACCCTAAGTACCCCTGCTGGGGCAAACAGGGCTGGGCTTCATCATCCAAGTGACACATGACTTCCCAAACATTTCCACAGTACAATGCTTTCAGGTTTTGATGTGCAATGAGCCACGTTAAAACAGTACACTGATAAGGTTTTCCTTATAAAATATCCATTTAGGGAACCTTAAGACAAATCAAAACTATGACAGTGAGATAGGTAAATGACCTCACAAAGAACATATTTTGTAGTTTTATTTTCCTGATTGTTCTCTTTTTTAGTCTCATTTAAGTGTTTGATCACATTTTCAAATACCTCAAGTTTCATCAGAAATATTTTGTTACAAATTGTTTTTAAATTTCAATATACTCTGTCTGTCATGTTTGCAATCAGCCTTTACTGATCATGAGGTAACTGTAAAAGGGAAAGCAAGCAAGTCTGAGACAACATATTCTGAGAACAGTACACGATACAACTTTAATTTTTTAAAGAAATTAAATTGACCAAAGTTTTTTTATCCTTCACATTAATTAATTAATATTTTAATAGATCTCTTATTAACACGCTTAATTTATCTCCTTTGGTCACCTATTTTCTCCAGCACTACTTGAGCATGATTTAAAACACGTCCACCACTTGTATAAGGACCTACAAAAAAGGAGTGGTATAAATAAATTCATAATGAGAACAGACCCTTAGAAAGCACCAATATCATATTCGGAAGAATGCAGACAGTGAATGGGTGATGATATGTGTTCGAACGCGACAAATTGAAATCGAATTTCCTCCGAAAAAGAACACGAGCACTTTAGGTCCAACTATGTCTACGACGGGCAGAAATTCCTTTACGTTTTAGATTTGCATCTCGTACATAGCTGCAGCCCGGTGTCGAAATGAGTCTTTCATCTTGAATGTTACTTTCCGACAGTACTAGGTTCTACTTTCGGCAGGAATATTAAGTTATAAAACAGTCAAAACAGCAAAGCGAAAAGTTCGCAATGAAGTGAATTTAACGCTTCTACTTCTACCGAATTATTTGAATCTTGAGAATTATAAATATATTGGAAAAGACTTACCTTTCCAGCTGTAAATGGCTTAAATTCCAAGAAAAATCGACCCCTCCGCCATATTTGTTTTGGATTACATGAACCAATCAGGATTGAGGTTAGAATAGACCACTCTGCGATGCCGTTATATCAGCCTTGGCCAGGGTCATCTCGTAACGACTGCCATTTACCGAGAAGGCCCTGGGGACGAGGTTGGGGACTTTTTTGCCATTTTGTGCCAGGCCTCGCGCTATCGCGCTCGGTTCCAGTCCTCCTCCGCTCACTCGCATAGCGCGGTATGGCCTGGGGACGAGGCTGAGAAAGTATCATTAACTGAAGTCAGTGACTGGTGTAAGTAGCGCCGGTAGCAGCAGCAACAATTGCAAAAATCACGTTTGGAAAGACGCGTTTGTATTCCAGTCATGACGCGGTGGGTTGCTCTAATTCTAGCGCTAGGAATCCTAGCCGTCGTTTTGACGCCTTCAGACGCGTGGCGGAGGCGGAGGCGTCGGAGAAGACGTTGTCCGGTTACGCATTGTAGAGTTAGCAGCTGGACCTCTTGGAGTTCTTGTACTCGTTCTTGCGGCGGGGGCTCAGCGACACGTACACGGAGAAAAACTACCTCGGAATCTTGTGGAGGGGGCTGCCCTTATCATTTCAAGGAGACGAAAAGATGCAATACCCAGTGTTGTCCGGTGAATTGTGTTTACACCTGGAACGCTTGGACTAGGTGTACGGGATGTGGGACCTCGACACAGACGCGGACGCCAAATATTAAAAAGCAAAGTTCCTGCAATGGAAGAGCTTGTCCTGCCAAGCAAACACGATCTTGCAATACTGGAGTGTGAGTACTGCAAATTTTTGTTACTGTTTATATTGGCGTTGTGTGTTGAAATCTTGGTATGATCAAGTAAACTGAAGTGTTTATAAATATTCATTTAACAGATTACTTTAAAAATAACAGCCCTCCTGGGTTTGGTTGATATAATTATAAACAATGTTATTTTATGTTTCTAGAAATCATGCGTTTGTATATTTTCCGTGTTTAGCGGAAACTTTATTGTAAGTCTTGATCGTGCACGTAGCATTTTAAAAATATAATATAAGTGAGCCGATTATTTTTTGGGGCGAATTGGATTGGTACAGGTTTATGTTACTGCAGGCCCCTATAGCGGGGTTCTACGGCAACAAATTCGACGTTTTTACGTAAATCACTTTACATTTTTAACATTGTGAATTGCAACGCTTTCTGTCATGATTTGAATCAATCAATACTACTCTTTAAGAGTTTTTGCTTCTCTTGTCCAAAATCAAAGGGTCCTCGAATTTGTTTTAGTATGATCTTAGCAGTGACATTTGCTGCATCTGTTGATCTATTAAAAACAGAGAGAATTTTTTTGCAAGCGTTCGAAATTCCGCTTACTTCGTTTCTGAATACCGATCCTCTTTGAAGAGCTACAAGGTCGTCCACATGTTACACAAATAAAGCTTTCTATCCGCCGGTTCTGCTAAAGCAATACTCCTTGCAACTTAGTCAGTATTGCAACATCAACAGGTTTAAACATTATCATAGCAACGCCCCCCACAGGCGACCCAAGCTCTCTATCAGATTACCTTTGGACGTGACTCTTGCTTACGAGCGGTGTTGTGATACAAAGATTCGATTTATAAGGGTTTGTATGGGAAACAACGGTTTTGCTTTAAAAGTAAAAAAAAATGTATATATTATAACAAGCTTTAGTAATAACACCAAATTTAATAAACGATACAAAAATGACTTTGAATTTTGAACAAAATTATTTCGATATGTTTGCGTTTGGCTCGAATGGAAATGGATTGCGATTTGAAAACGTTAGCCAACGTTTACAAGTTGTTTCCGCGCGCCTTCAAAAAAAATTCTTTATTTGTAGCCGAAGTTTGATTTCTATCCCAAAATAAAGGTTATATCTTTAAATAGTCAAAGAGATACAAACATTTATTTCACGTCCCCACGGGGCTTTTCAGTGAAATATTCACATGAATAAAAAATTAAATAAATAAATAAAAATATAAATAAGTGAGTGGATGAATTAGATTAGTCACAGTTGAACCTCTGCTTTGTAACACCCCTCGTAAAGTTGTCTACCACTTATTTCAGAACAGTTTAGACCAAAGATCTGCGAAATCCCCCCTCAGTTATTCTTAGTATGCGCATCGTGCACTTGAAACCTACTATCTGAATGAAACTCGACACAAATTCGCTCAAGCTTATGTACGTTTTAAAGCTGATTTCCAGTCCGTACTGCGCAGACTCGGGATTTGTTTACGTTTTTGTTTTGAATTCGTTGAAACGTTACACTTCGGTGACAGCATACATGACGTTTTTTAGTCCGCCATTACAGTTCGTTTCGTTCAAGAATTCCTGATGAGCTGAAACGTCGGTTTGAAATAGCGTCAAGGTTCTTCTACTCGTTATTATTTGTTCTGCAAGGATATCTGGCGTTAATAATGAAGAAAAGGGTAAGTTTGTCACGGAATTTTTAGTTTTGCTTGTAAACATTCCCTTCGTGTGGGCTCACATAAACATTGCAGCCGAGATTGCGCAGTACGGACTGGAATTCATCTTTAAC
>NC_135758.1:7528880-7581798 GCF_052425735.1 Oculina patagonica | reverse complement strand
TGAATGAAAAACAAACGAAAGGCCGCCGGCGAGCGAAAACGAAAAAATGAAAGAAAGAAAAAAAGAGATAGGACTTGAGAGAGAAATTGCGAGTTGTTTCTCTTTCCAGTCTCCCTTTGGCGTTGTGGTCTCCCCGTAATCAGGAGTGGAATCGAAGCCTGTCACACGAGCATGAAAAAGTGTATTAAAATAGGTTAAAACTGCAATGAAAGCTTGTGGTAAAGATTGAACATTTCTTCTTTCTTTACAAGATACAAGATCCATTGAAGAGGAAACATTAATTATTTTCATTAACTATGAGTGTATGAAGCAATATATTACTGGCTTAATTCAGTTTACGTTGCAGAATTTCAAAATCATAACAAAACGTTTACGTTGGGCGATAATATTGCCAAGTGTTCAGTTAATCGGATTAACTCTCATAAAAAAAATACAACTACTAAATCAAATCAACTGTAGTAAAGATTATCCAATTAACACCGTTTCAACTTTGTGATAAATATCGTTCGCAGTTGGCCACGCCAGTAATATTCTCAAGTTGTTGTTGCAGGCTTTTCGAATTGCAAGTCGACGGAAGATATATACTGAATGATCACTGGAACGTCCGCCATAGTTAACATAACTTCGAAAGCCGACTTTTAAAAGCCACGATGGATTTGCTATTTGTCAATCAAAAGGATTTTTTTTCCCAGTTATGACAGCTAAAATCTATAAGTTGTTGCGATTGTTTTTCCTTGATAAACAGAGACGTCAAACATACATGACTCACAGTCGCCTAATTTGCTTCGACGAAGTTACGCTCGAAACGTCAGCTTCCCAAATTTCGGTACCGCTGTTAATTCATTTATCAACTTCTGCCGACACAACACAACAGCTTCTTTTGACCAATTGTTAACTACAAATCGTTAAGCAAAGGAGGCCTTTTCATTCGTCACTTCATTTCTAGCTACATTGTACTATACAAGACAAGTTGTGAACAAAGGTTTTAAAAAGCTTTTGAAACATGAAAAGAAAACGGTGTATAATTTTTTAAGTCCCTCTTCCTTTGCCTAGAGGTCCCGCAAAATCTTGCGAGCGCATGTTAAGGAATTTGGATTTGGGTGTCTTTAAACTTTTCTCTAATCTCTTACACGGGCGATTTTTGCGCGCAACTCAATACAATTTTTGTAGCGCCGAAATTGCATCCAGTTTCAAACAGGTTCGATATACCTTTAACCCGGCCGCCGTTTAAATTGGAAGTACTTTAAGAGGTTTTTATGGTAAACTTAAAGATTTTTATGATCTTTAAGTTTCATTTAATTTTCTCTTAAAGATCAGGAAATCTGTCATTTCGTCCTGTGGATAAAATCGTAATGAAGTCGCTACTAGTTTACAAGCGCGTAACATCGCGGCGATTTCAAGTCAAAGTTAAGTGGCGATTTCTGTAAAAGCCAGCTAGTAGCTACTCGTTTGGATCGTCGAGCGCGGAGCGAGGGGCCTGAGAGATGAAACGCGTAAGAGACGAATATGATAGCACGAGAAGAAAGAAAATGAAAAGAAAAAAACGGGAATAAAACTTGTTACTCACACTCCAGTATAACAGCTTTGCGTTTCACTGCGTCTTCTCGGACACGCCGTTCCTCCACAACTTGGGTTCTGTGTAATACGTATCGTTCGGGTTTGTTGCGATATTCCGCAACCCTGGCATGAACTCCAAGAGTTCCACGACCACGCGCAGTTAACACGACAGCATCGCAGGTAGCATGAACCCGTATAGGATCGATAAGAAGAACAATCTGTACCACCACAACTCGCGGGCGTTGCGATAGATCTTGAGTATGACTTCGTCCCACGACCGCATGTCTTCGTGCAGGGAGTCGATGACCAACTGGAGAGAACACAATCTTGTCGTGTGCAAGATCTTCTTCTTCGTCTTCGACGCCAGACCCATGACTCCGAAACACCAATCAGTGCACACAAAGAGGCAGAGACAAGAAGAACGACCAGAAAAAGATTCTTCATGTTTATGAGAGAGTAACGAAACGACAGCGCTTCACTCAGACAAAACTTCTAAGTGACCTCTGAAAACAGTACCAGGCACTTATATACGCAGTGTTATCACTAAACACTTCCTCTTCCTTTTTACATTCCTCAGCTACTTTAAAAAATACCTCAGGCTACATTCTAGGAAAATACCTTATTATATCCGTTTTTGTTGCTGAAGGAAGTAAATCTGATCTTACCATATCAAAGACTTGTTTCATCTGTTTCATCTCACAACACGCGAAAAAAATATTTTTTTTTTCTTTCTTTTCATCGTTTTATTAATTAAGGGTAACTCGACAAGCTCAAAATTTACTATTTTTCAGTGTGAGCTACGTAATCTTGTATTGTAGCTTAAAGGCAGAATTTGCACGAGTGCGTCGTTAAATTGTGTCTGACATCGTTAACTTGGACAGCTATACGTGTGGATTTTGTTACCGAATAAATACAATCCTGTATGACTTCCGTTGCAAATTGCACTTATTTCCTCAATTGATTAGTGATATGCAAACAAGTGTTTCAGTGTACTATCATGTAAACTTATTTTAAAAGTCGTCCAAGGACATTTTGGATGCATAAATTTTTTCGTTGCCAACGATTTTTACAGATATAATGATATAATGTAATCAGTGTTTAGAACTTCCGCATTTCAGGTTTGAATTCTTCGAGTTCCGATTTTCTCTTTTACAGTTCAGGCAGAGACGCGTTCCAGGCTGTCGGACTGATTGAAAAACGAATGAAAGACAGCGGAGAAAAAAAGAAAATGAGCAGGAAAAGGAGAACGCACTGGGTAGAGGAAGAATGGAGAAATACGTGGTCTCTCTCTGGTGCTAACTTGAGCTGAGTCTCCTCACAGTCTGGAATCGAGAAAAGATGTCGATAGGCTGTTTTGCTCTTCTGCAGCCAGCCCGAAAAAAGGAAATAAGCCCGCACACCGAGTAGATCTGTTGTAATTGCGAATGTATATTCATTTCCCTTTCATGTTGACTTCTTCCAGGCGAATTTGCCGATTTCCGAAGTAAAGCTGGGCAAGACTTCTGTTTTTCCCTCTGTATTTCGTTACCCTAGGCAAGTGTTATAAGACGGGCACGCTTTACCACCACATTCCGGGTCCTTCTGATATGCCTTCGTTGCAACTTAAATCCCCCACAACATGTAGCTGAACACTTAGCTTCGCTGCCAAATGCTCTCTAGTGGAAGAGAATACAATCTATAACACACCTAGCTGGTCCGGCGCACACCCAACACCACGACTCCGAAAGCCCAATCAGTAAACTCAAAGCGGCAGAAACCCAGAGAACGGTCAAAAAGAGGTTCTTCAGTTCATGCTTTAGACAAGATAATGGTCAAAGTGCAGCGCTTGGCAGAAGACATTACCAGACACTGTTATGTCCGTTATGTGATTTTCCTTTTTTAGTTACAAAATTGATATATCCGCCTACGAGTTTTTCTTCCTCTTTGTTTTGCTTTCGCATTTTGAAACAAAGTCAAAATGAATTGTAGTCTCCAAACAATAATAAGAAACTGCACGAGTATATGAGTCAAATTGCATTTGATATCGTTTACCTTGGGCGGTACGTGCTGAATGTGTAATTGAATAAATGCACAGCAATACTTTAAACACCTGGGCAATATGACCCAATTTCCTCAATTTACCGGTGGTATACGAATGGTTTAACGATCAGATTGCTAATTTTTAAAAGTCAGTTGGAATTGATTGCTTTTGTGTTTCTCTTTTAAAGAGTTTTTTCTTGAATACAAGAATTCTCGTTGGCAATTAGATTCACAGTGGATTTTTTTCTATTTCGGGATCAAATATTTATTTAGAGTTCCTCTGTTCTCTACTATAGGACAGGTAAAAGCGTATTCAAGGGAAAACGAACAAAAGAAGACAGCGAGAAAAGAGAAAGTGAGTGGAGAAAATGGGGGCTGAAGAAAATAAGAGCGAACAGGCTCTTAGATAATTATGTTATAAAAAGGACGAAACCAGCGGAAGACCTCTCTCCTCTTTTTAGTTCTCGCTGAAGTCGCTTTCTTTCAACAGGATGACCTTAGCAAACAGCCAATAACAACGAGGCCATTTCAATTCATTCGCTGGATTCTTTATACCTTTAGCAAGTGGTCTCACTACGGATAAAGGCGTACGGATAAAGGCGTCTTACGGATAAAGTCTGTTTCGAGAAAGGTTGTTTCTACAAAAGGGTAAAAGCGTACTTGGTAATGCCCGAAGGCTTTGTGGGTAGTGGTTATTCACGGTCGCTTAATCGAAGTTCACGATGTTTCATCTGACACTCAAAACGTCAGTTTTACCATTTTTGCCGCAACGATTACTTTGCATTTATCAGTTTCAAGTTCAAAATCAGTTGCCAGCTGCAAAGCACAACAGTTTCTTTAGAAACAAATCGCTTTACAAACGACGGAGGGCCTCCCTACTCTTCACTTTATTTAATTCAAGCTCCTAATGTACTTTCGTTGCATTCCTGCACAAAGAAGCTCAGTGTGGTCGAAGTGTTCGAAAAGCTTTCCAAATATAAAAATACCAGTGAACACTTAGTTTGGACTAAACGGTGTATAATTAAAAAATTAATTTGCAGTTCCCACAAAATCCTATCATACAAGGAAGTGTGAGGAATTTGAATGCTTTTGCTCTGAGTTTCACTACTAAGATGAAACTCAATCGATGGTCATTTTCCTAATTAAGGGTTAAATTCTTGGAGTTCCTCTTCTCTTCTTTAGGTCAGGTAGAAGCGTGTTCCAGGCTGTGGGATTTAATGAACAACGAATAAAAGATTGCTACAGGAAAAGAGAAAGCGAGCGAGACAAAATAAGAAGGTACTGGAAAGAGGAGGCGCAGGGAAAACCCGCGCCGTAATACCTTTTGGTCAGCGCAAAAAGGATCGCGGCCTCTAGGAACGAGAATGGGGCTGTTCACATGAAAAAACATTGGTCGAACTAGAAGCGTATTAAAAATAAAGAAGCGAAGGAGGAGAGAAAGAGCTAACGTCGATTTTCGACAAACGCGTTTAGCAAGCGATGAACACTCTCCAGGCCACGCGGTAAACCGCTGAGGGTGTGCAATAAAAAGTACGATGAGAAAGATGTCATTTTCTGTTGTCACGAGCGTGGGGCAAATAAAATAAACGACATGCAATACATGCTGAAGCGATGACGTTTCACAAGGGGTTAAAAATACATTTTCTTCGTAGATTTGCTAAATTGTACAACTGCAGTAATATTTTATTTTATATATATATATTTTTTGATTTCCCTATGTTGTCTCAACAAAGATTGCGTTATATTATAGCGTGACTTGCGACAAACGACATACGATACGCGGGAGCTAGCTTTAAGCTGCGAGAAAGGTCAAACGGTCTCTTAGTCCAAGAACTAGAAATCTCTGTCTACTAAATCTAATAGATCCCATCACATAAAATTTAGTCTCTTTCGTTTATACATTGTAGGGTCCCATTCTTACTGCACGGGAGTATTTTGCTTTTGCTACGCGGCGATTTCTTGTTATTAATAAGTTAAACTTGATTTCTGTTCGATTGAGCTAAACGGATCCGGTCGATCGGGTGCCTGCATTAAAGCGATGACGTCATCAGTTGCACGTCATCGCTTAAAAATCCAAGTCTCCTACGGTAATCGAACCCGTGACTTTCCGCACACCGATTGGATGTTTTAACCACTGAGCTAGCAGCATACCTTTCAAAGATAAGCAGATGAAGATAAAGATAAAACTTCTAAGCAAGAGCAAGAACAAAGGTAGGCACAACTTTTCTGAGGTTTGATTGATCGAAAGCTGACAGCATTGTACACTATCCTTTGTAAGAAGCAAGCAAGTTTTAAAAGAGGACCCAGAGCCGTAAAAGCTGAGCGTATATCATTTGTCACGCGGAACACACTTGACCAGTGTACTGAGTCGAAGAAAAGTCTCAGCGGTATCCTCAAAAAGTCTAAGCCTTCTTTCTCGCTCAGCATCCTCAAAAAGTGAGTACATTCTCGAAACTATGGGTTGTTCTAAATAATTGTAGAGCTAAACACTATAGTCCTTTAATGTCAACAGCCGTACAGGGATGGAGAGAAAAACAGTAGTAATAATGACCCTCATTTTAAGCAAGATGGGTATTAAAGCATAAACAAGACACAATAGTAGATAAATAGTTTTGGACATATTTTTCTTTCAATTTTGATTATAGCACTGATCACAAAACGGCTTGACGTCTGACGAAATCCTACCATATAAAAGTACCTGGAGTGCTCGCCTTAAGGTTTCATTTCCAAAATGAAAAATACAATGACAAGCCATACCAAAGACTTGCCAGCAACACGAGCTTACAGAGCGCAAAGCGCGAAAGCGAGCACAAAGCGCGAGCAGCGAGCGCGAGCAACAAGCGCGAAGCGTGAGGGGGTCTTTTACCACCAAATCGGAAACGAGAGAGCGAACGACTTTAAGAAAGTCTAGCCATACCAGGAAAATCCCAACGGTGATCATTTTATATTAAATGTGCTTAGATTTTCTTTCAGATCAATTTAGCTGAAAAGAAAACTTCTTTACAAAAATTCAAAACCGGTCTGGTCTTCAAATGTGTGATTTGTTTTCAAGGTACACGAATAAAGACACGTTACAAAGACATGTAAAAAACATATATATCTTTCTCACTTCTGAATGTCACACAGTATTGCCTGAAATCATGGTTACAAAGTCAAACAACACACACAACAAAACAGTCACTCCTAAACAAAGCAAATAAAATTGGCAAAACACATAGGACAGGGCCGAGCAAACGTCAAATCGAATGACACACAAGTAACTCGAGCAACTGGGCCCTGCATCCCCGATAAAAAAAACCCGAATTAACCTCGGTCACTATACACAGTAAAATTTTCGTTATTTTGGTATCTTTTCGGCTAAATAGAGTTTTATCACATTTTATTAATAAGCTATAACATCACCAGTTGTGCGTAAGAAAATTTTCACCGCACACCTTCACGCACATTCAAGAGTATTCCATTTGAAATTTGTATATTATTTTTTCGTCTTTTCTAACATCTGTCATAGAATTTGGTTTTACGGAAACAATTTGATCGAGTCATTTGTTTTTTTTCCGGCTTACGAACATAAGGGATAAGCTATATAAAATAAAATTACTAACTTTAAAAGCTAGTTTCTATTCATGAAAATCAGTTTTTCATCACAACAAAATCCGGCCCCCTCTCAAATTTTTAATTAACAATAAGGGATATTAAAGTAATAAAAAACATAAAATTACTTTATTAACAATTGGTTCATGCTTTAGCGTGCTCCATTTAACAATTAGAATATAGCCGCTGTATACCCGCGATGGAATTCTAGCGGGCATTATTTTTTATAGAACATACCTGAAAACTATAGAAGCCCGGTACCCCGGATGTGCGAATTGTTTGTCGAATTTCGCTGAACAACTTCGCCTCTATTCTCTTGTTTTATTGTTTAAATCCTGCTTTAAAGCAGAAAGTTTTTATCAGAAACGGTTCACTTGCTTAAATGGAAGTAAGGCAGTGCCAAAGGAAGCGACAGACGAAGAAAGAATCGTTGAAATTTGTTGTTTTTCTTTGGAGTTGTGTACGCCACTATTTTGCCGTGAACTGCCCGAAATTGATTGAAAATTATTTAGCAAAACAAGCCGGACTCTAGAAACGCTTTGAGGTAAGAAACCTTTTTTAAGCTACAATCTAAGGACAGAACACTCCACTTTTGTTCTTTTTAAATCGAAATTAGAGGCGAATTTGAAAAACTTGCTGCGAAACGAACGCATGAAAATTTTTCATTTGAATGAAATTGAAGTAGGCTTAACCAACATGACTTGAATGCGTAAATATTTTAACTAGATTTGTCGGCTATGTGAGAATCTTTTGGTAGTCGGAGAAAGGACTATAAATAGGAAATATGAATGAAATGGTATCACGGTTTATTTAGAAAGAAGCCGCCAAAGAAAAGAATAAACTAAACTTTCACTTTACCGATGTTGCGTGCGTTTGTAAATGCCGTAAGCGGCCGCGAGTCTTGTAAGTTCAAAGCTCTTTTAATGCTATATTCTAAACCCACTAGAAGATGGTTTTCCTATGTCCTATAAGAAAATAATGCACTTTTGAGGTCTAGAAAAGCAGCTGAATGCCCTCGCCTACGGCTCGGGCATCCACTAGCAGCTTTTCTAGACCAAAATGTGGTACTGATGTTCATACCACATTTTGACGTCTTCTGTGATCTATTAGAGAGATTAAGCATGACGTTTATTTTTTCCGCGAACGGCAAAAATTCAACTTCTGCTGTCTGCCGTTTGGCGTTCGTACGCGGAAATGAGAAGTTTTGTGTTTGTCGTGAATGTGGAATTTTTTCACTAATTTTATGAGGCATTGATTTTAGAATTCGATAAAAAGGTAAAGAAATGAAAGACAAGCTCGCGTTTGCCGTTTGCCGCATAACGTCATGCTTAATGTCTCTATTACTGAACAGACGCACGGCAAAATGAAATCTATTTGTTTTATATAATAACACAAGACTTTAGCACACTTCAGTGTGAGCAATGCCGCCGTAACGATGAGCTAAGTTGTCGTTAAACAGTGTCCCCGATTAGTAAGCTTAAGGCTAGCTAGAAGACTAGACACTTAAATAAAGTTCTTATTATTATTATTATTATTATTATTATTATTATTATTATTATTTTAAGTTTTCGTTAACACGAAGCACTGTTAATCCGATTGAATAAACAGAAAAATGGTCAATTGAAAGTCAATGAAAAAACTAACCTTTATTCCGATTTGGAAAGTTGTTCAAATCTGTGAGCATTAACCGAAGCGTTCAACCGCATAAGTTTGTTTCCCGTGGCGTCGTCCAACTGTACAACATCGGTCAAACTTTCATACAGATTTCGGATAATTTCTCGAATAATTCACTGTCTTCTTCAAGCTTGTTTCGCCCAGTTAAATGCTTCGAAAGGTGAACGATGCTTGGCGTAGTGTTTCTTGCTGAAGATTTGTAATTAAGCTGAACTTTTTTGCTTTGTTGTGGCCCCGCAAGTTTGAAAAACTTTGCTGACAACTCTGATTTGGACTATGAACTCTGATCACGCGCGCGAGTCACACCACCCGTGACGTCATCCATGTGTCTGTACTCTGATCTGATAGATCATAAGTAAGAACCAATCAAAATGCGCGTAGAATTCAGGTTATTATATAACGAGTTATATATGGAGCACGCGGAAAGTTTGGAGAGCACGAGAGAAGCGTAAGAGTTGCCCGAGGCGATGGCCGAGGGCAACTCTAGCTTCTTGAGTGCTCTCCAAACTTCCCAAGTGCTCCATAACTCGATGGAGCACAGCTAAAAGCATGAACCAATTGTTTTATAACATTACCGGTGGAATTGTGCATCAAAACCGGTCGCGGGGAAAAAAACTGTGTTTATTGTGTGCAGTGTGAGAACATAAACTTAGCGGTCGAGTAATAAACTACACATGTACAAGTTTCCACGATTGGAGCAGTTTGTGTCAAATGGCTGATAAATTGACTAAGTTTATACGGTGGCAGAACGAAGGGAAAAAAGGACGAAAACAGCAAATACTGCTATTGATTCTGAGGTTAGTTTCCGCTGAATTAAAATTAAAATGTTTACTCCCGAGTGAAAGAAAATTAAAACAAAACAACCTCGAACAGCCGAACAGATTCCAAGGGTTAAAAGAGTCAAAGAATTCGGTTCCATGCTTAGTTTTAAGTATTTTTGTGGACCGATTTTATTTGTAGTTGATGTAAATAAACATTTATTTTTGAAAACGGTAGTTGAATGAAGCGCCCGATGAAGTAAATTTTTCCCGAGCGGCAAAATCACAACAGAGCCGTAGACGCTTTGGTGTAATGCTTAAAACGCGAAAAATTTCGTCATGCAGCTAGTTTTTAGTACCATCGAGCTGTTGTCATTCATGGTTGGCCCATTCTTCCAAGTTAGGGCCGTGAAAAAATGATTTTCGTCCTTCGAGACTCGTCGTAAGTTGTTGTTGTGTGAATGAAGAAAAGCACACAAACAACTTTGACGGCAAAATCTAATTTATTTTCTCTTTCGCTCTCCGCCTCGTATAAAGAAACCGCTTACCTTGTAGCTTGTTTCCTTGGAAAAATATTGAAAGGATTCACTTTTCATATTCCGAAGATAATATGTCATCGCTTTCGCAAAACACAGCGTATGAGCTTTTTACTCAGTGAGATTTTCACTCGTCGATTACGTCATCAGCGTGCTCCATCGGGATTTTGAGCACGCTTACGTATACTGAATTTGATTGCGCGGCTCTGCTAGCTATGTTATAATGAAAATTAGTTTTTCCTCACAACAAAATCTCACACCTCTCAAAACATATCGTTTTCATTCTTTCTTTGTGTGTCAGTTGAAGTTTTTCAACCGAATAAAATCAAAATGAGATAAGAAGAAATTTGTGAATAACAACAAGTCCGTTGACTCGTTCCAATGTAATTTACACGAATTACTTCAATAGTCATCAAGCAGACTCCGAAAATCGAGCACAAACCAGGAGAAAAGAAAAAAAGTTGGGTCGATAATATTTAAACAGTGGGAAATTTGGGAAATTAAACTTACATTCCAGTATTACACCTTCTGGTCTTCTTTCGTCTTCTCGGACAAGCCTTTCCACCACACAAGGGTTTTCTTGTTATACGCATCGTCCTAATTTGTTGCGACACGCCGCAACCCTGGCACGGACTCCACGCGTTCCACGTCCACGCGCAGTTAACAGGACAACATTGCGTGTTGCATGAAACGCGTCTACGTCGTTGAGAACTGTTGCGACGCGGACACGCTGCTCCACCGCAACTTGGTTTCTGTTTTATTTTTCTTCGTTGAACCAAATGTCCTCCACCACACGTTTTTGAACAGTTTTTGAATGTGGACCAGTTGTGCAGAACACAATCTCGCTGAGTACAAGATTTTTTTCGTTGCCGTCCCCAATTCATACGAGCCTCCGAAAGACGAATCAAGGCACACAAAGCGAGAACTGTCAAAAACAGCTTCGTCATGCTTCTAGGAGAGTGGCCGATGGAAAGCGCAAGACGACAGAGACGAGATTCTAACTGACTTCTGGAAACAATAACCACGCACTTTTACAAGTTTTTTGCATTTTTAGCGGTTCTGTAACTCGTTACTCGTGGTTACTAAATATAGTGTTTAATCTGCAAAACGTAACTTCAAGCTGTTCGTCCCGTGATGAGAATTTTTGACAACAACTTAAAATATGAAAACTTCAGAACATTTTGCCAATCGAAATACAATCAACATTTTATTAACACAATAAAGTTTACAAATTCAATATTTAATAGTTTCGTAAAAAACCTTCGGTGCTTGAAAATTTACAACAAAGCGACTAACTGAAGGCACCAAACATGTCGAAATAATTTTGTTCAAAATTCAAAGTCATTTTTGTATCGTTTATTAAATTTGGAGTTATTACTAAAGCTTGTTACATCTTTCTTCAAAGTGACTCCACTCAAATTGTACAATGATTTGAATATATTTCAGTGACCCACGTCAGAACAAAATTCTACTCGGCATTAAAAATGGTGAGACAAAAAGTATAATTTCATTTCTCTTATTCTGTAGCCACCTTGGCTAGCAAATCACTAAACAAAGCCTATAGATCTTTTTATGCGTATTTCGCACTTATCTAAATGCAAATCTCAAACCTTTTTAAGCGCATTTAAAAGTTTTTAATGTCGCCAGGCGTCGAAGCCGTCCTATTTTTTCTTTACATGTCAGAGACGCGTTACTTCACGGCATTTATCTTGGACGAGACTACTGTGTTGCTCACTATTCATTGTACATTTCCCTACACTTTTATTAAACTTGCTAATTGAACACGCGCCCTTAAATTCGTTTACCTACGGAGCGTTTCAATTTTATAAAAATCAACGAAATTAAATCGAAGGATTTAATAAGGATATATAAGATGACCACCTAGGCGATATCTTTTTTGCCACGTCACTGAAGGAAGTAAAATTTGATCTCAATGGTTTTGTTTTGTTTTGTACCTTTCACGAGACGAGACAATTTGTCGTTTTTTAGTCATTAAAATTTTGTCTTTTCAAAAGTCAACAACAGATTATTATTGGTCAACTTTTTATTCTAAGTTCTTAAACTGCAAATGTATTTGGTGAAGACTTTGTTCATAAAAAAGATATTGCTTTGTTAGTTCCAAAGCTTTTGCGCTATCTTTGAAAGACGCGTGTTCCCGTGTAAATAAGTTGTTTTTCATATTTTTCTGTTACCACAATAATTGTATTTTGTTATCAGTAGACGCTTGGACAAATAGTATATAAGCAAGCAATCTTGTTAAGTTTTTGATTACATTTTGATTTTTTTTTGAAGTGCACTTTGAACAAGATGCGTTGCCGCGATTGTTACCAAGCTAGAGCGGAAGTGTCGTGTACTTCACCAACTCGCATTCAAAGTACCGTGTATTCCCAGCGTATCTACGGCGTGCACACAAGCACTACTTAAACAAAACCAATTTACTGTAATCGGATTTTCCGACGGTGAAGACTACGAGCAATCCCTTGTTTTAAGTCCATCTCACGTGAAGCGAAAAAGAGCGCGAGTAGCCTTATCGGACATTGATAGTTCAGCAAAAAAAGATTAGATTGTAAAGTAACTGTTGTGCTGCGTCGGCAATTGAAATGAATTAAAACGTTCATAAGCTTGAGCGAATTTGTGTCGAGTTTCATTCAGATAGTAGGTTTCAAGTGCACGACGCGCATACTAAGAATAACTGAGGGTGGATTTCGCAGATCTTTGGTCTAAACTGTTCTGAAATAAGTGGTAGACAACTTTACCCATGAAAAACATTGTCTTACGAGGGGTGTTGCAATGCAGAGGTTCAACTGTGACTAATCTAATTCATCCACTTACTTATTTATATTTTTATTTATTTATTTAATTTTTTATTCATGTGAATATTTCACTGAAAAGCCCCTTGGGGAGGTGAAATAAATGTTTGTATGTCTTTGACAATTCAACAAAAGATATAACCTTTATTTTGGGATAGAAATCAAACTTCGGCTATAAATAAATAATTTTTTTTGAAGGCGCGCGGAAACAACTTGTAAACGTTGGCTAACGTTTTCAAATCGCAATCCATTTCCATTCGAGCCAAACGCAGTAAACGCGCTTTCAAACAGTTTTGGTGCTCTAAAATAGCAATTGTTAATACAAATGGACCATTATTTTTAAGTTTCCTACGACACAAATATAAATTTTTGGCTGTTCAAAAATCCGTGACATAGTCCCTTTAACCATCTCTCACCAACAAATCTAGGAGATCACGGGAGTGAACAGAGTGAGTGATGAGATCAGACGTGGAAGTTGGAACTGGATCGGACAATAACGAGAAGGAAAAAGAGGAGCACTGCGTCACAGCTTTGGAGTGGAGGCCAGAGGTAACCAGGTCGACCAAAAACAACATGGAGGAGAATGGTCAAGGACGATGCAAAGGGCTGGATGGCAGGCATGGGCGAATGCCAGAGCTTTAGCAGCAGATCGAAATGGATTGAAAAAGATCTGTCAAAGCCTTATGTGAACTATGGCATGGAGAGATATAGGTATAGGTAGATGGTAGGTTTCCTAGGCTTTTGGACAGTACCAAGAAGGTTTCATCAAGCTGAAGGGTAATTGGTTTCTGTTGAAGTACGAGTTGCTAAGTGACACTTTCTTTTATCTTGACACGCCAGTCATTTTTGTGCGTCACGCAATAACTCTCAAACGGTAATAAAAACAATTTCACCATACCATGCCCCCTCCCCTCCTATGTCAATACCTCCCCTCTCCGTCTCCCCTCTACCATTTATTTTTAAAGCCTAGTTAAAAATAGGTCAATATGGGAATTCCAATCTCTGTTTATTAAAGATTTCCTTTTGTTTCCCTTTGAAAGATTTGTCTTTAAGTCAAGAGTTGTTTAGGTTTATACATTGATCATATTCCACAGAGGTAGAGAGGATTAGGGGGCGTTGCTATGATAATGTTTCAACTTGTTGATGTTGCAATACTGACTAACTAACTTGCAAGGAGTATTGCTTTAGCAGAACCGGCGGATAGAAAGCTTTATTTGTGTAACATGTGGACGACCTTGTAGCTCTTCAAAGAGGATCGGTATTCAAAAACGAAGTAAGCGGAATTTCGAACGCTTGCAAAAAAATTCTCTCTGTTTTTAATAGATCAACAGATGCAGCAAATGTCACTGCTAAGGTCGAGGACCCTATGATTTTGGACAAGAGAAGCAAAAACTCTTAAAAAGTAGTATTGATTGATTCAAATCATGACAGAAAGCGTTGCAATTCACAATGTTAAAAATGTAAAGTGATTTACGTAAAAACGTCGAATTTGTTGCCGTAGGACCCCGCTATAGGGGTCTGCAGTAAATAAATCTGTTCCAATCCAATTCGCCCCAAAAAATAATCGGCTCACTTATATTATATTTTTAAAATGCTACGTGCACGATCAAGACTTACAATAAAGTTTCCGCTAAACACGGAAAATATACAAACGCATGATTTCTAGAAACATAAAATAACGTTGTTTAAAATGATATCAACCAAACCCAGGAGGGCTGTTATTATTAAAAATTAATAATCTGTTAAATGAATATTTATAAACACTTCAGTTTCCTAGATCATACCAAGATTTCAGCACACAACGCCAATATAAACAGTTACAAAAATTTGCAGTACTCACACTCCAGTATTGCAAGATCGTGTTTGCTTCGCAGGACAAGCTCTTCCATTGCAGGAACTTTGCTTTTTAATATTCGGCGTCCGCGTCTGTGTCGAGGTCCCACATCCCGTACACCTACTCCACGCGTTCCAGGTGTAAACACAATTTACCGGACAACACTGGGTATTGCATCGTTTCGTCTCCTTGAAATGGTAAGGGCACCCCCCTCCACAAGATTCCGAAGTAGTTTTTCTCCGTGTACGTTGCGCTGAGCCCCCGCCGCAAGAACGACTACAAGAACTCCAAGAGGACCAGCTGCTAACTCTACAATGCGTAACCGGACAGCGTCTTCTCCGCCGCCTCCGCCACGCGTCTGAAGGCGTCAAAACGACGGCTAGGATTCCTAGCGCTAGAATTAGAGCAGCCCAACGCGCCATGACTGGAATATAAAAGAGTATTCTCAAACGTGCTTTTTGCAAGTGTTGCTGCTGCTACCGGCGCTACTTACACCAGTCACTGACTTCAGTTGTATATTACTTTCTCAAAGCTCTTCAATGAATAGTTTCATGGGTTATATGATATCAAATGTCCTCACGCCATCCTAACAGGTGAGAGTTTTGCCAGACACGAGCCAGGACAGTTTCAAGGGTTAGTGGAGTGTGTCGACGCACGGAGAACGCGCGAGATTTTTTGTTGGTATTTGGCTCGCAATTATTATCGAAAATGATTTCGCAAAAATGGAACGGGTATATTTCGCGGAACTTAATTTTCGCGATTTGGCCAAAAATACGTAATTAACATCAAAAATAACAATACAAAACGTTTCAAAAAATCGCGAAAATCGTCGAGAGCCTGGGTCAAGTAGTGGTTTGGCGCTATATAAATATAAAATTAAATTAATTAAATTTAATCATATATAAACTTACCCTTTGAGGCAACCTCTAACTACAGACAGAAAGTCGGATATTTCTAAAATTAACGATCCTCGCTATTTTTGGTCCTTTTGGAGCCTATCGCCACTTCCGATAGGGTCGCAACTCTCATATCGTCGATACTTCCGAGTACCTTAAGTGTTTGTGGATCGATAGCGCCGATACAAACTTTTCTGATAAAACTTTGCAGAAGGAAACAGTCTTTGCGTTATGTAAAACGATGACAACAATAACAACAAGTTTATTCAGTACTACTATGTCTATTCAGGGTGTTACCGAATGAAATTCAATAAACAACTATGAGAATTTAGAATAGTGAAATGAAAGGAATAAACTACAAGAAAGCAGTTATAAACGCATGGCGTTTTGAATAACAAACAACAAATCAGAATAGTTTGGTACAGTTTACTGTACCCTTTATTTTCTGATTGTTCTTCGTTTGAGGTTCGTTACTTTCGGGATTTGCTAGAGTAAGCATACCCAAAAAGTCTCGAAATTAGTTGACACTCTTCCCCCTTCTCTCCCCTCCCTTCAATCCTGGAGCTCAAGGGCTGCTCACGGAATAAGCGCGCGATTGCTTTGCTTCGGCTGAAGGAGGAGAACTCGCGCGCGCTAAAAAGCAACACTCGCGCGTCATTCGCGCGCTAAACCCGACGAATGGAAGAGAGAAATCACGAGTCGTTACATATGGAAATATTCCATGCAACCTGTTTCACAGAGTATTGCTTTTAACACCAGCTCCAGTCAAAAAGCTTTTATTTCTTGTAACATTCAGACGACCTTGTCGCGTTCTCAAGCCGATAAACACATGCGAAAACGGAAGTCAGAGGAATTTCGCAATGTTTGCAGATCAACAGATCCCCGGCAACAGATGTCGGTAATATCAGGTCATAACATCGACATAGCCAGGGGGATGCCAAAACAAAAATAAAATAAACGTTAACATCATAGTGATGAAGACCAACGCCAGAAAACGTTTTAGATGTGTATCATTTAAGGCGATTTTCGCATAAATATCGGTCCATTTACGAATTTGTTGTCACGGAACACTCGCGAAGGGTCGACAGTAACATAAACCTGTGCCGATTTTAATAAGCCCTCTTCCATTCGACCCTAAATAAACCGCTCATTTTCCTTGCTATGCTTGTCTGGGCAAGTACTGCAAGATCGGGGCATCCAGTAACGATCTGGCAAACAAGGAAGTTTTATGACTACCATAAATGCGTTCCAAAACAAAGTACAGTACACAAATCTCAACGTAACACAATCCTACACATATCAACACAAAACACAGATCACAATACAATTTATGGTTTTATAAAAACCAAATCGAAAAATTAAGAACGTCCAGCCTCGGTCGAAAACTTAACTTTGTTCTAAACAAGAGTGTATAAACATTAACAAATATTTTCAGTACTTACACTCCAGTATTGCAAGACCGAGTTTCATTCACTGGGCAAGCTTGTCCGTTGCAGGAACTTTGCCTTACGATATTCGGCGTCCGCGTCTGTGTCGAGTTGCCACATCCCGTACACAAACTCCAAGCGCTCCAGGTGAAAAGACAGTCCACTGGGCAGCAGTTTGTATTACATGTTTTCGTCTCCGTGAAGTGGTAATTGCAACTCCCTCCACAAGACTGCGTGGATGTTTTTCTCCGCGTTCGAGTAGCCAAACCCCCGCCGCAAGATCGACTGCAAGAACTCCAAGCGGACCAGCTACTGACCCTGCAGTTTACAGGCGAACAACTCCGCCGTCGCCGGCTACTCCACCAAGCATATGAAGGGGTCAAAACGGCCGCGATAGCTGCTAGTGCAAGAATTAGAGCACCCCAGCGCATCATGAGAGGAATATAAACGCGTTTTTTAAAACGTGGTTTTTGTGAGCGTCGAAGTTACTCCGCGCGCCACGCGCCTGTCACAAAGAAAAGCTCTTCAATGAACAGTAAGTAGTTAATAGTAAATAGTTTCCCGCGTAATGTTGAGATATCGTATTTCCCTCACGCCACCGTAACTGGAGACAAGTCTGTATCACCTTATCACACCTACTTGTAGCTAAAATTTAAGATGGAATTCTAATTTCCTTTCAAAGTTTCAATCTTTGGCATTTAGTAATTAACCGCTCCCCCCATTTCAGTGATATAGCAAAAAAATGTTCATCCTTGATTTTTGAGGGGAAGCTTGTTAGCTAGAATAGACGTTTGATTGTTAGCTAGAATAGACGTCGTTCTTTGCGCTCAGCAACATTGCGAAATACAACTTAACACACTAACACTTTCAGAATTTATTCCACAAAACATGGTTTTGGATTATTGTGTTTTCCTTGGAAATTGAAAATTCACAATTTGTTCCTTTTCTTTCATTTTTCGAAATAAAAATAGACAAACTAGAAACTTCCTTTACAATTTTACATTTTCCTAGAAAAATAAATGACCCTTAGATCAACGTATTGAGTTTCGTTTTCTAAAGAAATTCGAATTCCACTTTTCTATCTACAGTTCTAGGCTGCGAATACAGCCGCAGCGATGAGAGGTGGCTGTATGCGCCAGCTATGAAAGTCTAAGGAATCGAATAATGAAGTCATTCTGAATTTCACGTTGCTTTATTAAGACCGCAAAATTCCTGTCATTTTTGCCGAGTATTTTAGCAACCTTGGCATCTGCCCTGGGATCGATTTATACATTCTTGAGCCCAGATTTTGAGCCGTCAGTTCAGTCTGTCATATGGTGTCAGATTCATTTCAGACAAACTATATATACCCTGAGCGCCAGTGGATCTATTTTTATTTTTAGTCTTGTTTTGTTTCGCGGTGCTTTGCTTGGAAGGGCTACTTTGGTCTCTTAAAAACGTAAGTAAACCTTAGTAAAACTTTAAAGCTTGATTTCTCGGATAGCACAAACATTTAGATCACCAATATTTCAAAAAGTAATAATTAACGAAATCTTTCCAGGAGCCTGGTCTTTCTAAGGTATCAACCAAAGGTTCTGAAATTTTCAGGATTAGAATAACACACCATTTTCTATGTTTTAAACCTAAAACATTTAAAATTTATTAAATCGTTGCCCTATTTAAAAGTTAATATTACTTGATATTACCTAATCAGATAATAGTAAATAGGTTCTCATTTTCAATAAAAATATGACTCAAAACACTGTTTTTAGAGGTTTGTCACCTGGACAACTTAATTAAGAACAGAGTGAACTTCATTGCATGCTTCTAGAACCATTCATTATTAAGTTATTGTTTTTATAACGAGTACCTTTTTTTCAACTAAGCGGGGTAGTTTTGAAGTCAGGTCGTGAAGTTCTTTAAGATGGTAGCAAAACCGACTGACAAAGCTGTTTTAGAAAAAAAAATCATATTTTGTGTGGAAGACCTCACCTTTTAGAACTGGGACTAAGAAAAAGTCAGATGATTAAGCGGCCTCGATGTCGAGATATCGATTGGAAAAGTTCGATTATATTCTGCCACGAATCGAATCGAAAGCGTAGCCTTAACTTAGTTAACTTGTGGCAGAATTTAAGCTAGGCTCTATTTTGGTGGTGAAAGGACATCATCAAGTCTAGCAATCGGTATTAAACTTGACATGCAGCATTCAAAGAACTGAATGTATGCGGATCTATGCGGCACCGGTCCCGGGGCTCAAGCGCTGCTTACGGAATTCGAATTCGCGCGCGATTGCTTTGCTTCGGCTGTAGGAGGAGAACTTGCGCGCGCTAAAAGGCAACACTTGCACGTCATTCGCGCGCTAGATCCGACGAATGGAGGAGAGAAATCAGTAAGAGAGGATTAGGAGGCGTTACATATGGAAATATTCCATGCAACCTGTTGCACAGAGTAAAGTAAGGCTTTTTACACCACCTCCAGTCAGACAGCTATCATCTCTTATAACATTCAGGCGACCTTGTAGCGTTCTCAAGGCGATAAACACAATCCGCAAAACGGAAGTCAGAGGAATTTCGCAATGTTTGCAGATCAACAGATGTCAGTAATATCAGGTCATAATGTCATCATAACTAGAGGGATACAAAGACTCCACGATCTGAAAGCCCTTCAATAAAAAGTTAACAATAAATACTTTCCCGCGTAATTTTGTGATATCGTATGTCCCTTAAGCCACCCTTTGACTGACATGCGTCAGTCAAAGTCTGCATCACCCTTGATACCTAGTCAAAAACCTGACTGGTATCCGGTCGTTTCGAGACAAAGTCATTTCGAGACAAGTCGTTTCGAGACAAGTCGAGGTCGATTCGAGACACAAGTAAAGTCGTTTCGAGACAAACTGAGACACATGTAAAATCGATTCGAGACAAACTGAAATTGCTTCGATTTAGAAGTAAACCCGAGAAAAGATCAGTATATTAGTGTTTCAGTTTGCGAATAAGCTAAAATTTGCCGAAGTTAGCAAATTTGTCGCGATGAACTAGAATTATTTTGATGGCAGAACCTCACACTGAGTTCTTGTACGCGCTTTAATTATCTTCAGTCTGTTATTCGTTGAATACATTATATACCGTGACAGTTTGCCTTTTTCCTTTCCTTTCTTATGACTTTCATAGCTTAAAAGAACTTTTAAACGTTTTTGTCGCGTTAAATAGTATAGTTATTTGTATCGGAAGGACTGCATTCCGATACAAATACCCAGTGCGGAAGCACTGGGTATTATATACGTCGATCGATCGAGTTGCTTCGGCGAATTATACCTTATTCGCAAACTAATATACTGATCTTTTCTCGAGTTTACTTTTATAATGAAACAATTTCAGTTGTCTCGAATCGACTTTACATGTGTCTCAGTTTGTCTCGAATCGACTTTACATGTGTCTCGAATCGACCTTGACTTGTCTCGAAACGACTTGTCTCGAAAAGACTTTGTCTCGAAACGACCGTAAACAAAGACGTTCATCCTTGATTTTTTTTTTGGTGGGGGGAGGAGGGGTACTTTGGGCTCGTTACTCAAGATTGCGAAGAGACTTTCAGAATTCGTTTCGCAAAACGTGGTTTTGGATTATTGTACTTTTCTTGGAAAGTGAAAAATCCGAAAATTCACTGTTCCTTATAATTTCTTCCTTTTTTTCAAAATAAAAATAGACAAACTAGAAGCTTCCCTTACACAATTTTACACTTTCCTAGAAAAATAAATGACCCTAAGATCAACGTATTGACTTTCGTTTTCTGAGGAAATTCGAATTCCACTTTTCTTCCTACAATTCAAGGCTTCGAGTACAGCCGCAGCGATGAGAGGTGGCTGTATTCGCCAGCTATTTCAGTCTACGGAATCGAATAATGAAGTCATTCCGAATTTCACGTTGCGTTATAAGAAACACAAAATTCCTGTCATTTTTGCCGTGTATTCTAGCAACCTTGGCATCTGCCCTGTGAGTGATTAATATTCTTGAGCTCAGATTTCAGTCTGTCATAGGGTGTCAGATTCATTTCAGACAAACTATACCCTGAGCGCCAGTGGATCTATTTTTAGTCTATTTTCTTTCGCGATGCTTCGCTGCAAATAAGTACCTTTCATTCGCTCCAACTTTTATATGCCGATTTTTTCCCCGCAGTTTCGCGCTATTTTTTGCCCGCATTTTCGCGTTTCCCTCGTTCCCACTTACTGCCCCTGGGTCTCCGAGGATGCTGGCACCCAGAAGTTTTCTAGCCGTTTAAAAGGGGCGTAAAATGGTTGATCAGGCTATGTTTTGTTTGCTTTTGTTACTCAACTCGGTTAGCTGATACTGAGCCGAATATGAAGCATGTGTTGTTGTCAATCTCGGCACAGGCCTTTTCCTGATCCATTCTCCTTAGTGGGGTACAGAGCGAAAAAAAGTCGACAAGCCAACCGAACGCGGTCTGTGTAGCTAGGAATCTCTCCGGCTTTCCTTTTATCCGGCTCTCTTCACTTCCCGCTTTTTCTTGCCCTCAGTGGCAGATCTGGGGGAGGGGCCCGCGCCCCTACCTTATTTTTTGGCCAAAAAGAGGCCCGAAGGGGCGAGAAAAATTATTTTCGAGAGAGGGCCCCCTCCTTATTTTAGGGCCTGGATGATCGGGGCCCCCACTTAGCTGAAGGTCTGGATCCGCTACTGCCCTTTACCCCAAAAGGACGCCTTCACGCATGCTATTGATCTCCGTTCTCTAACTAAGGAGCAAAAAAGGATTAACCATCAACAAACAAACAAAGTGAAGAAGTAATTTTTCCCGCCAACGAGTCCAATTTCATGCAAATTATTACCACGTAGTCTAGAAGCCACTGACATGATCGTGGGCGCTAACACAGCGAACAAAAACAAAATGGCGGCGGGAAGTGGTCACGATGCTTCATATGTCGGACTTTTAGGTCTAGCAGAAACCTTTAGAACATCTAATCCGCCCAAGATCAGACAATGTATACAATGCCTTCAGTCTGTGTTTCAATTTCAACCGTCGCCGGCGATCCAAGCTCGAACGCATCTACAACTTGGAAAGCTTCTTCATTCGCATACGAAAAATGTCGACATGGCGCGATCACATTTGGAAAAGGCGGTAAGTTTTAGTTTGAATTTGATTTCAATAAGCAATGATTGTCTTTGATTTTGTATGGATCATGTTGAGTGTATATATTTTGTTCTTCAGGTTGTTCAAGCACAATCTGTATCCTTTATTAACAGCTGTACAGCATGTACATTTCACTGGTGCACTAAAATTAAACTTAAGCCTTAAAATAAGCTCAATTTAATTTCGAATCGATCACATCACGTAGTAGACCTTGGAATATTTCCTTAATTCTAAGGTGATTTTTATATCTTATGGTACGTATAAACAGAGTTATCTTTTATGGCAATAATAAATAAATACAAAAAAAAACTATGGCAATGATTCCCGCTTAAGCTTATCACTCAAAATAGAAAATAACTTATGCTGGAACGTCTATATAATGCACCTATCAATGATTTGCCCCAGGATGGAGGGTGTGGGCAACTGCAGGTTTTCAAATGTCAATTTCCCTTGGGCTCCATTGAGAGTCTAATTCCCACCCTTGGCCAGACCCTCTCCACTTTCCAAGGTGGGGACCACTAAAAATTTTCACGAAGGGGACTGTTGTAGATGTCAAAATCCCCACCCAGATAGAGCTACGTTAAGTCAAATTCCCGAGGGTTGCCCCCCCATCCTGGGACAAGCCATTGATATGTGCATTACGTAGTAGACCTTGTAACACTTACCAAATTTCAAGGTGATTTTTATATCTTATGGTATGTGTAAACAGAGTTACAATGTAGCCACTGTGGCAATGATTTCCGCTAAAGCTTATGTACTTGACTCTGGGTTAGCTTGGAACTGGATTTGAAGAAATTCATCTGGAAGCCATGTGTACTTTAACAGATATTTACAAAGAACAGGTATTAAATAATTCTATGTGCATTGTACAGTAAGTTTATATATACAACTGACAGTTATTTTTATTTACAGTTAGAAATTTATTGTTGTGTGAACTGTTTTTAATTAGCTCTGTAATTTTCTGCTTATCAAAGCCAGGAAAGGTTTAATAATTAACAGCATCTTGATTAGAAAAGACCTAATTTGCATTTATTTTGCAACACATATTTGGCTGCAAAACTTGTAGTTTCATCTTCCGGTACAGTATGTCCTTTAGTTGGTTGCCATGTTAGATTATGGCAACTGTTAGAAACAGATCTGCAAGTGGGTCACAGTGTATTTAATACATGTCCCTTGGTGTAACATTAAATAAATAATTAAAAGCTATTAGTATTTAAATAATGTAATTTATTTTTAATGAATTTGATTGATTTTCAGGGTCAGTTTCATCTTTCAAAGTCTTCTTTACGCCAGGCACTTGAAGTGTCTCATGCAAGCATTTTGCCTTTCTGGCAATTCAAAATCACTTTTCAATTAGCGGTAAGTTGTAAATGAGAAGAGAACACAATCCTTTTTAAACAATTTACATTTAATAGGTACTTTATCAGGGATAGACATCGGTATACCTCTTAAATAACCTGAATCAATATCTATGATATGTAGTACAGTGTATATAGACACAAGTCTATACATTAGCTAGGCCATTGCACCTCTCATTTTTTCAAGTGGCATCACAGCAGGCTTTTGGCCAGGTGGGAGTCCAGGAGTCCTATGGACGGCCACTTATCACAGAAATTTAATATGAACTACATGTACTGTATACAGAGGTTTTTTTCAGCAAATTTGGAAATTTTTAGACACCTTTGCACTCATAACTGCAGAAAAACACCTTGCATGCTCCTCAGGTCCCCCTATGGGGACAAAATCAGGCCTTATAAAAATTTTGGACTCCCACTTTTTATATCCTGGCTAAAAGCCTGCATCACAGTAACTGTGATAAACTCCTTTGGTACAAGTCAACCACTCCAAGTGGCAGACTTAGTAGGATCTAAATTCTTATGTTGTACATGTGAGCCTTATGATCTTCATCATGCTGTGGTATTGTTTCTCAGGATGTGCATGCCAGTGACAAAGAACTAAAAGCTGCAACAGAAGTTCTTGAAATGGGAGAGAGATTTGCTGAGCAGTGCGGCTCACATTATATGAAGTAAGAATTTAACTGTTCTTTGTCATTCTTACGTTGTAACAACCCTCCAAGTTAAGACCATTTTAATTAGTCGCCATGGAGACTAAAATTTTGGAGCTGCATGGTGTCTAAATTGGAACAGAAGTTGCCAGCCTGGCGACTAAAACTGAGAAGAAGGATAAAAAACATTTACCTAAATTTAGTGATTAATTTTTTTTACTGGCGACCAAACTTGAGCAGTCGGTAAGTTAAAAAATAAACTTGGAGGGTTGTGTAAACAGACTAATTTATATTTCACAGTTTACAGTTGTAGACAAATTAGGTGATCAATGTTATGGCAGGATATGATTGGGGAATTATGATCATGCCAGAAATAAAAAACATGGTTAAATGTTCATATCTTTACTGATTGAAGCACATTCTTACCTTGAATTTTTTCTTATTCTTTTTTTTTCAGGTGCCTGTTCGCACTGACAAGAGCTTTGGTAAGTAATAAAAACGAATCCTTGGCGTCATATGTAATTAAAATGCCAAGTTGGTTGTAATATATACACATTAAGATAAGATAAGGTAAGATAAGATAACTTTATCTATACACGGTTTTTCCATCAGTCAATTAAGTTACTGGACTATCTACCTATCTAACTAGCTACAAAAATTTAATAACAACAAATTCAAAATAACAAAAGAAAAGTCTGCTTTTCATGGAGGCCGTGTCTAAAATTTACTTAAAATTTAGATATTACTTTAAACTGTGCCGACTTAATTTAGATTTGAAATCGGCCAGTGAAGATGCTTGTCTTAGGTCTACAGGTAAGTTGTTCCACAACTGAGCTCCACTGTACGAAAAACTTTTCTTGAGATAATCAGTTTGAGGTTGTGGAAGAACTAATTTTGGTATTCCTTAAACGATAAGCACTAACATCGTCACGATATACGAATCTTGATCTCAGATAAACAGGAGTCATACCATGTAATGTTTTATACATTAGGATAGACTTCTGTTCCAATCTTTGATAATAGAGGTTTCGCCACCCCAGTGTCCAGAACAAATCATCTAAATTACTATCATAGCTCGCAGACATTAGGGTACGAGCTGCGCGGTTTTGAAGCCTTTGCAGTTTTTCAGCAAGGCCCTTGTGTCAGCTTCCCCACAGTACGTTGCAATAATCAAATTGTGGTTGAATAAGGCCACAGGATTGTCAGTCACAAGATGTGCAACCCTCATTTAACAAAGTCAATTACTGGGTATTACCGGTAGATGAATTTATTTATTAGCACTGATATCCCATGCATGGTCGATTAAATATTAATTATCAAGACCACAAAATAAATCTAAAATCTAAATTTAACAATTTATTAAATATTTGGCTCTAGGTTTGATCTATTTATAAATAGCCTACAAATTAATGTTTTAGAATTCAAATTAAATTTTTGTGGAAATGATATGTTCAGTGGAATTTCAATTTCTCGAACCTCAAAGGGAAACAAAAAATAACGAGGATAAAATTCAGGCATTTGACTTTGTAAAGTCAATCCATGGGAAATGACTTTTGGAATTCGACTACATGATAATTATTTGGTGAGCAGGGATAGCACGTTGCTGAGAGCATCTCTTCCCACCAGTGTGGCCCGGGCTCGATTCCCAGACCGTGGACGTGGGTTGAATTTGTGGTCAATTCTCGACCTTGTTTTGAGGGTTATTTTTCTCCAGGATCTCTGGTTTTCCCCCCTCCGCCAAAAACAAACACTAAAAATAAATATTTAAAATTCCAATTTGATGGGGAATCTAAGGTTTGACACTTAAATATATGTATATATGATTGTATATATTTTCAGATTTATTAAACTTTATTTAAATTTTGGCTGGTAAATTTGATTGGTAATTACCGATCACCGGCCTTTATTTCCAACCTTGGATATAATTTGAATATTGATTTTGTAGGTCATCATGTTTAAAAGTTCTGTCCTTTCTATAGTTTTGGGACAAAGACTTGTTAAGTGCTGTTATTGATTCTTCTCTACTCAGGCATTTTTGATCATGAAAGAGCTGAACCATGCAAATGCCATTTTAACCATGATCGGCAGTTTCCTTGAGAGGTGGAACATTTCCACGTTTCAGCGGGAATCAATCCAAGTGTTTTACTTGCTGCTGAAAGTGTGGAACTTTCTAACATTGGGACAGGTACACTGTATAGAATTACACATTTTGAGATAAATTTTGTATGATCATAATGTGTAAAATCCTGACTTAAGGATGAACAAGCATTTCTAAGATTCTTAATAATTATTTTTAATTTGTAAAATGTATAAACTATTCATGAGGGTGCAAATTAATCCAAAGTTAGTAGAGGAGATCTTTACCAACTATGATCAATCCCAGCACTGTATTCAGGTCACATGTACACAACTGTAAATGCCAATACAAATCAAACAATAGAAATTAACTTTTGATACAAACTCCTGCTCAGCTAGTTAGCATTAACTTTTGATACAGATCTCTACCGAATTGCATAACATTTCTTTGCATTCAATTCATTGTTTTCATTTCACAAGTAGAATAAAATATTCACGTCCGATCTGTATGGCCATTTAGAACTCCCGCTCATATTAATTTTATCTATTACATAAATATATTCAATAAATATGTTACCCCCATTCATATACCGGTAATATGAAATTAATAAACTGTCCCCCAGCCCCACTCAAGGGACTTCCCTCCACTGAAAATCAACAAGGGACAGTTAAGGTGACACATTAAAATGGAAATGGATAAAGGTGACTGTTTGTTTACATGTACACGTGTGTATCTTCTGTTTCAGGCAAAAAGTGTGAGACCGCACCTAAAACAACTGCAGCAATCAATACAGATGTTAACAACACTCCATATGGATGGTAAAGTTATGCCAAGCTTGTTTGAATTTACAGTATTTAACAGAATTTAACTATTTTTGCTGTATGCCAGATATAGGGTAATTGTGAAGAACAGCTCCCGCTAACCGACTGTCGGTCAACTGTTGGCTGACATGTTACCAACAGACTACCGACAGGTTACCGACAGTTTCCCAAAACAGAAATTTTACTGTAAAATTAAACTGAGCAGTAAAGACAGAAGTAAACCCGGCCAACAGACGACCGACAAACGAGCTCACTGTTCTTCACAATTACCAGATATAGTGAGTACAGTGTATACATGTGTTGTTTTGATATTCTGAATAAGTTTAATTTGGTCCCTTAAAGGGCTGTTGTCAGGAGTTGACGATGCAACAACCTGATTCAGTCAACTTTACAACCAGACGGCAGACAAATTACTAGTATATCGTGTCATTTCACTAGACTCTGGAGATGGCTTCTGAGTACTCAGTTTGTCAAAATGTCAGTCTCCAACAACAGTTGCTTCAAGATAACCCTCGCGCATCGGGCAGTCATGTTGTGAACTACAGTATTGTGTGGGTTCAAGCTGTTTACATTGTCCATTGCAGAATCACAAATCCATGAGGCTGAACAATTTGAATGGCTCACCAAGGAGCATCTTTGTGTCTTGGTATATTTGGTACGAAATATCATTCAGTCTGTATTTCACTGCTACATAAACAACTAATACCCACGGAGCTGACTCATCCCCAGTCGTCTTTGAGTCCGTCTTGAGTCGACTGCTGAGCACGGAGGGAATCAGTCAGCCCACGGAGTATAGAAATCATACGTTTTTCGGACCTTGCCTGTGGTCGAAGTTAAATGCAAGCATTAAAATCGAGACATTCCTAAAAAGATTCAAAGAAAGCATCACCAATAGGAGAAAAGACCTGAGTGGCTTAATTCAAGGTCACACATGCATGTCAGTCATTACAGTAGCAAAGGTGTCGTATTGTAATAAGATTATTAGGAAGCTGATATACCTTAGATAGTTGTTTATTTAAAAACCCACCTGCAGAAAAAGAAAGGAATTTAAGAAAACCAAGTTCTTATTAACATTCTTTGCTCCTTTGATTTGCAGGTTACAGTAATGCACTCCATGTATGCAGGGTACATGGAAAAGGCGATCAGATACAGTGAGAAGGCTCTTCTTCAAGTGGATCGGTTAAAATGTGAGCATAATATCATAATATTTGTAAATAACATGTATCTGGTACAAGTTGTTATTAAAAAAAGTCAAATAGTTTACCTTATATAGTAATTTCTGGATGTACAGTACTGCTCAAAAGTAAGTTACCACCCTCTCGTGAGACAAGATTCTCGTCTCGCGAGAGAGTTTCTCGAAACGAGACGAGAGGTGGTAACTTACTTTTGAGCGGTACTGTACAGTTGTATATCTTACAGTGAGTAATAAATCCTGCAGAACATAAAATATTATTATATAACTGTTATTTTTAATTCATTCAGAAAAATTGACAATGTGTTTCTTTCCAAAGCTGCTAGCTCAAGCTCAGGACTACCACTATTGTCAACGTTTAAACTAGTGCTTCTAGAACACATGATCCTCTGTAGAATGGTCCAGGGACAGATGCCACAGGCTATAAAAGAGGTAAATGAAATCACTTGTTATTAATAATAATAAATGACTGTGAGTCAGATACCAGTCAGAGTTATTTCATGCAATGCACTAAACGCTCTCCACCTAGGATTTCGGTTTCTATAGACCAAGTAAAACAATGCTGGGACGAGAAGGAGGAGGGGGGAATTAAGTAACCCAGTTATGGTTGACTTGATCTCATTTAAGGGGTGTAGTAAATATTACTCCTAGCCATTGGCCTCTATGCTTGAATGCAGACTTCCAAGGCTGTGCTCTAAGAAAAATTACAAGGAGCCCAAAGGTTCCAGGCTATGAGATCCAGGGTGCCCAGCATAAAGCTTATATGAAAGAAATAAGATTATCTGGTCGCCCAAAGACAAAAGTTAGTCGCGTGAGGCACCCGGGTACCCTTAGAGCACAGCCCTGACTTCTACATTTTTACCTATTCAGTGCTGTCATTAATAACTTTTTAAGCAGCAGTTTCATTGATTAAGTTACCCATAGCATTTTAGTCTGTATGCAAGCGTAACATAACGCCATTCGACATCTTTACCTGTAACATCGAGTGAACACTGCCGTAACAGGTGTTACGTATTACGGCCCTTAATGACAGGCCTGCCTATTTACTACTAAGCTATCACAGTGTCTCTCTCATCCCAAGATTTATATAAACTGCCTTTTTCGAAGGTTCCAAAGGTGCTATACAGAGTAAATGACATAATAAATAAAACAATGACTTGTCATATTTTTTAGATTTCTCAAGTTTACCAATTTGCTCAACATGATGGAAAGTTTTTGACAACTCACCAATCTGTTGTACATACTCTTCTGGTGAGTTAAATGGATTTTTTGTTCCTTATTTAGATACATTTTTAAAGAGTACTACAGAAACAGTGACCAAAAATAAAATAAAAATTACAACTTTTATGTGTGCACTGTGGACAAAGTCATGTACTGTACTTGTATGTATAGACATAGCCAGGAGGCATGGTTGTTTTACACGTATGTTAAGATGATGATGATGATGATGACTGATGATGATGATAAGAATGACAAGGATGATAATGCATGTACATTTATTTAGTACCCCTCTGTATATCTGGAACTCGTTTACCTCAGATCCCCTGTCATCTCAAACAAATTTTAAGACAATAGCACTACTTTCTGAAAAATTGGTTATCTCAACTCTCCGCTATCTCAAGTTTGGGGTTTGCTTGACTAAAAAGTTAACCTGATTTGACTTAAACTTTCTCAATAGTTAATACAGCCGTACTGTAAGTACTATTAATAATTAAAATGGCGTATTTGTTGGAATTGCATTTGAGCTTCACGATTTTGCAGGGTTTGTATGCAATGTCCATGAATCTGATGGATTCAGCCTTGGCACAGTTTAATACAGCTTTAGAGGTAAAGGAACTGTAAATAAACTTTGCCTAAAAACTGTCACTTACATCAACATAACACAACAACAAGACATACACATTGTTTCATGTACGTTGCTTAACAATTTTAAACTTTGGTGGAAACTGTGGACTCTAAATGTAGTTGATTCTCATTTGTGGGATTCTGAATGAAGGGGTGGCAAAAGGTAAATGCAAGACTTTGTAAGATGGCGAGACTATAAAAATTATGTATCATATGAGCCCAAGTCTTTCTTAGCCTTGCAAAAGAAATCGAGACTCGGAGACTGTGTTGTGAAAGAAATCTAGTCAGCAAAAACCCACAATATTTGACTATAATTCTGCAGGACATTTTTTGAAGGACCAGTCACCACCCATAAAAAAGTATCACTTCTAAAACATTGATACCTAGAGCTAGGCCTTTTGGCCATACAGCCCTAAATAATTCTGAAAGTCAGATTTTATGTCTGCTGATTTTAAAAACCACATGACTGACAGAGATGTTTTGCTCTTGCAGACCTGTGGTCAACCAGAGCTCAGGAATTTTATCGGTTTAAATCTGGCAATTATTTACATTCGTTCTGGAGTGGGAGGCAGTAGAGGAATTGAGGTGTGTAACAATAAAATAATCAGAACCATTCCTGGTAAAAAACAAAAACAAATAAAAAATAAATTGTTAAATGTGTACCAAGCTTCTAGAACGCCTACAAGGCTAAATAATTGGGGACACACAAGATCAAATTGACGAAGGGTGAAACTCAAGAGCCCAGTAAAAAACCCTCGAAGCAAGGATGGGAACCAACATCAAACTCGAACCACATATGACATAGTGTCCAGTATTCAAACCCAGGTCACATTCATTGGTGGGAGGCAAGAGCTCCCATGACTGCGCCATTCTGGCTCCCTAGTTACATTCGAATCTTGCATTACTGACAGACAACTGCAGTGCTTAATACAGATACTATCTGGATCTACCTATGATGTGCAAATAAATTAAATGTAGTTTGACTGCCAGAACAGACATTAAAATAAATGAAGGCTTAAGCGCAAGAAACGTACTTTGTGTTTTGGCCAAATTAAAAAATTGTCACAAACAACTCCAAATTTCGCACGCAAGTTCGTTTACGTGTGCTTAACATTGATCTGTATTCAAATTCGCTGAACCTCGCTTCGTTTTTTAGAAATTACGTATGCAAAGAACAAAGGCGTTTTGCAAAGCTTACGTTCTCCACAGTCAGCCAGCAGCATGAGTTTTCGACACATCGCGTGTAAATCTTTCCTTCTTGCGTTCTTTAACTGTCTGGGGAGGTTGAAAAACGTGTCAGAGCCATGCTTTTTAGTTCCTAGCCACCATTTTTGAGGATTCGCTTTACGAAAAGGACTGGATAACACATTGTGACGCGATGTCACCTGATAGGTGTCACGTGAGAGGAAAGAGAGAAAAATAAAATGGCCGTTTGTTCCTGAAAATCATTTGAAGCCTTTGGTTAGTTTTAGCGTAAGTGCGGCTGCCAGGTGGTTGAAGGACATCATTAAGTCTGAATACCCGTAAGTTTACAGCATCGCTCGAAGAACTGAGTGATGTTTCTGCCTTTGTTTTGTACAACAGCGCTGTTTAGCGCTTCGGAAAAAACGTTGCAAACAAGGTAGTTTTGAGCCTGGCCGCACAGAGAGTCTAAAACAAGAGGTTTCTTGCCGGGAACTTCGTCAACGCGAGTTTTACAGGGTCCGCTTGGGTTCTGCCGCGACAAAGTTGCCGAGAAGTGACCTGGTTTTATATGTTCCCCAGGGCACCTTCCCTTCGCAAAATATTTTCTGTGTCTCATTAAATATTCATCAATCAATCTATTGATTCGTGCGAACGAAAACCTCATAAGTTTATCTTGTTTTTGCGGGATTTTGTAGATGTGTGATGATGTAAGGAGTGGAGATAGAAGTGAGAGCAAGACAGCGGCACTCAACTGAAAGCAAAACTAGTATAATGTGACAACACAAGCAAACATATTCAATCAACAATCAGTCTTTATTTATTTCACTTTCACCTCGGCAAATTACAGCTAACGGTAACACTAAACAGAGTAAAATAGTCTTGCCCAAAACAACAAAAACTAGCTAACCGCAAGCAGACTGCAGAAAAGCTAGCTGCAAGCAAACTGGCGTGAAAGCTTACTGCATTAAAAGCGCGATCTATAAAAGGTTGAGGCTGACTCTGATCCTAAACTTAACTTGAAATGGCTTAACTCCCTAATCCCTTGGGGTTAGTGTTAAACTTTTTTTTTTTTTTTTTTTTTTTTGCGTTAGGGCTAGGCTTTTGCATTAGGGCTAAGTCTGTAACCCTAATCTGAAACTCTAACCCTGACCCTACGGCCTTGGGGTTACCTTTTGCGTTGGGGCTAGGACTGTAACCCTAAAAATTTAGCTGACTTCATCGTCTTGAGAAACAAAAGGTTTCCTTTGTTTATCGTTTGTAAAAGAAAAGTCAAAAGACGCCGCGCAAGCAAAAACCTTGTCTTTTTGCATGTGTTATTTTTTGAAAAAGAAGGAAAGACCAGCAAAATTAAATACAGGGCAGTGTTGAGCACACGTAAACGAACTTGCGTGCGAAATTTGGAGTTGTTTGTGACAATTTTCAATTTGGCCATTTTTTTTTTTGCTATGTTAGTTGTGATAATAGTGCCCCCCCCCCGTGTAGTTTAAAATTACGTCCCCCCCTTTTCGAGGGCTAAACACAAAGTGCGTCTCTTGCGCTCACGCCTTCAAATGTATTTATTAGCAAAATGAGCTAGGTACCATAAAAATAAATAACATTGTTGATTTATACACTTAAAACATCTCTCTCCTGATTAGTTTTTTTTATTGCCCAGAGTTTAACTTTCTTTCTTTGATTGCTTGCAGCTTCAAAATCTTTTGGCCAAGATAAGACCAGATCAGCTTCCCACATGGTAATTTAAGACAATTTTTAATAATGATGCTTCAAATTAATTTACAAAATAAATTATAATGAAATTAGAGTACATTCACTGTAAACCCTCACCTGTTTAAGTAAATAATATTTCAAATTTTCCCATTGGCAAACTTTATCTACAGTAACTTGTGGTTGCATCAGATGAAGAAAATGTCATTTTGAATTCTTGTTTGCAAACTTCTGAATATGGGTGATCTTTTGTTTCAATAGTTGTTTTATTTTTAAGTATATTTTATTTTGTCATCATCTTAAAAATTACAACCAAACCCCTTGTAAGTAGTTTCCCTTGGGACCAAAAAGTTTCCATATAAGAGAGGAGAAAAAAAAAGTGTCAAAGTGTTGTGTGTGTCGGAATAGACACACAACGATTTTTTTTCTCCCTAAAATATGCTCACCTGTAAGCGACATTGAGCAAATAATACAGTCAACTCTTGCCTTGCGGACACCCCGCTATTGCGGACACTCGCTATGACGGACAAAATCCTGATCCCCGGGGAATAAGGTTTGACTGGAAATGACTCCCGCTATTACGGACTCTCACTATAACGGACACGAAACGACGTCCCGAGCGTGTCCGCTATAACGAGAGTTGACTGTAATTATAAGCCCTGGGGCTTATTTAGGGTTTTTGCAGTATGTGACTGGGAACATGCATGTCGACATGTCTCCTTACGGGAGGTGTCCACCTAGGAGAGATGTCAGTTAGTGGAAATTTGTCTGTAATCAATCACCTCTTCAAGATGTAAATTAAGAATTGATTGACATGTCTTGATCAATGTTCTTACTTTGTCTCCAGTTCCCACAGTCATCAAGCAGGTTATTACTATATCAGAGGATTGCAGTCGTTCTTTGAAACACGTTTCATGGATGCCAAGTTAGTCAACTGTTTTATTGTACATGTAAAAAAGTCTGTGAAAGGCTTCAAGTATCCAAACAAAGAGTAATGAGACTGTTAATTAAGCATGCAGGATTGTTTCAAAATTACCTTAAAAATTAAGTGAATTTCTCATGTAGGTGCTTCAACCATTCTTTTCATAACCAAACATAATTATTTAAATTAAAAATTGAAAGTTGTAATGCCAGTGATGTTGTGGAAAGAATAAATTGTAAGTCTCTGTGATTATAACAATTTGACTTGTTTGATACAAATTCATTTTTTTTTTCTGCTTGACAGAAAATACTTACGTGAAACTTTGAAGGTGGCTAATTCAGAAGACCTAAACAGACTGACAGCTTGTTCACTGGTCTTACTAGGAAACACATTTTTATCCCAGGGGATAACACAAGTATGTGGTCATGATTGTTGTTCTTGTTGTTTCAAGCAGTATGTGTACATGTATACAGAAGATAGTTCCAGTGTAGTTTTGATAAACAGTTTTTTATCAAACTTACACTTTTTTAAGAAAAATCAAAAACCTGTTAGTATGATATCTAATCTTTTATCTAATCTATTATAGATTAAAGTGATGTAATGAAATCTTCTACCTTGACACACCATTTACCTGAGATTTTTTCAGTTTACATATATACATCCACAGACTTAGAGATATGTCATCATCACTTTGTTTACCCTCGGATTTGAAGAGTAGCTTATATAGCTAATATCTCCGAGCATTTCACAGTAAGCACAGTACAACGGGCAAAGACCAGACCACAACACCGGGAACTCCATGCCCTACACTTAACGATAAGTGTGTGGGTTCTTTTACGTCCCCTGCTGACCATAACACTGAAGATGCAGGAGACGGGGCCTACGGTTTATCGTCCTTATCCGAGAAGACTAGAATATCTAACCATTTGTAGATGTAATTGCAAAGGCAGCATATTCTCCTCAGTTATTTTAAGACCTTGAGTGTTGGTCTGGTCTGGGACTCGAACCCGAGACCTCCCGCACTGTAGTCCGTCGCTCTGCCAACTGAGCTAACCGGTCGGCGGTACCTATAAGACCAGGAATTGACATGGTGAAAAAACATGACCCCTTCAAGGAAACATATGATTTCCATTCAGAGGATCCAAGAAGGGCTGTTTGTAAAAATAATTAATGTTTCTTTACACTTATTGTTATTTTGCAGGAAGCTCTAGACATGGCGTTGCCTGCAAATCAACTAGCTGGCCGGATACCTGATGCTTACATTCACATGTGGGCAGCGTCACTTTTGAGAGGTGAGGAAACTACATGACTGTAGAAGACCAGACACTTAAATAAAGTTCTTATTATCATTATTATTATATTATGTATTTTATATTTTAAGAGAGGGGTGAATAGGGGTAAGGATGATCCACGGATCCGTGCTATTTTTTGACCAAATCCAATAATCCGCTCATTTTTCTTTCTAATCTGAATCCAAGTTACTTAAAAAAACTTTGAGTGGTATGGTTTCACTGCTGGCAGTGGACAGTAGATGTTGGTGTTTGCCAATTTTTAAGAAGTTTCGCTTCATTGCTTGTTTTAGCAACAATTCCGCCAACATACTGACAAAGACAAAGACGAGCAGTGTGAGGGAATACAGGGGGCCTTCTGGTAGCATGGTATATCGTCTGCACAATCATTAATCGCGATTTTTCTTAAACAGATTTATATGGAGTAATGGGTGACCCTGTCTCTGCCAGTGAATATTATCAACTACATAACAGCTACACCAAGCAACTCTTGGATAGTAAGTCAGCATTAAGCCCGGGCCAAACGAGGATGAGAGTTGATGAGAGATCATTTCTAGCTCTCCTTTGGTATGGAACTCTCATCGACTCTCATGCACTCTAAATGACTTTAAATGTGGTCAAATTTTTCACGAGAGTCGATGAGAGTTTGACGGACTCTCGGTCTCGTTTGGCCCAAGTTGATGATAGTCGATGAGAGTTGACGAAAACTCTCATGAAAGTCAACTCTCATCAACTCTCATCTTCCTTTGGCCCGGGCTTTAGATAATGCCAACTTCATATAAAAATATTCGTATACCAGTAATTTAAGAGTATATAATATTTTCTTAGACTCGTTAGACAAATTCAATCTTTTATTGTGTATCAGTTAAACTAAAGAAAACAAAGTTAAAAAAATTACTATATTTAAAGAGGAAGCCAAATCAGCTCTAGCTGGATTTCGGGCTGGTCCTCTATCCAGGTCGAATTGGAATTTGGTAATGTTGGTTTTTTCAGGGGGAAGGAGAACCAGAGAACCTGGAGAAAAACCCTCAGAGCGAAGATGAAAACCAACAACAAACTCAACCCACGTGTGACGCCGGTTCCAGGAATAAAAAAACCTGGTCCACATTGGTGGGGGCAAGCGCTCTCACCCCTGCGCCATCCCTGCTCCCACAAAGTTTAAGTTTGAGGTTATTAACAGGTTTTCCCTGTAAGTGACTGAACAACATGTGTCTCATTCTTCCAGATCATATGCAAGCCAGTCAGATGCCAGAACACAGACTCATTGAGGTAGCCATTGTCTCAATTTTTTATCTTTATCTTTGTTGGGTTGATGGTGACATCAACCCGCTACCATTATTAATATGTAAAAGTGCAGTTGAACTACCGGTATATCACAATTTTTTGTCCTTTTGCTTAAATTCAATTTTGTTTCTTTCTTAGTGGGTTGGCGGCATCAGCCCATCACGGCAATCAGCTACGAAGCAAACAGCTGGACTGTTAACAACCTTCCCTCAGGCTGGACCTAGTAGTATGATGTAATGCATGTGTGAACACTACAAAAGTGAAAGTCAGATAAACCAATCTGAAATTTTCTTTTGACAAAGTCACATTAAGTTAATATCTACTTTGGAATTTGGAATTGTTAGCATAACTTCTATGGTGTCATAGCAACCAGCTGCTTCATGTGCAGACTGCTGAAGTTGCTAGCGAGAGCTGTTATTACATTAGTAACGTCGCCATTGTCATCATCAGTGTCATCACTATCGTCGTTTAATTTATAAACAGTGGTGTACTTGGATCTGCAAATTGCAGGATTTACGGATGGAGCAGTGGATTGGAGCTGTCAGTTATTGTGAAATTATAGACATTGTTTTGGACGTATCTGGATAACAAACTATGGTGACCATATTAGTTTACAATGAAGCCTTTGTAGCACATTGATGAACCATTATTATATTGTGGACAATACCAACAGCTTCATCGAATGAATTATGCAAAGTTATCACCTGTACAGTGGCCATGGTTAAGGAACAGTTATCCTGGTCACTGATATCGTCACAGAACTGCGATCTTTATTGTCAAATTTTTATTATTCGAAATGATTTTTTACTTCAAGCCATGGAACGGCTGACTACTGAATTATTGCAGAACTATCATGTGGAGCCTTACATGTGCGCGCGCGTGTGTGTTGGCCTGCATTGGCATATCATGAAAACTTGACATCTCATATGAAAAACAAGGACTTGTTATATAAGTAGTGTAAATAATTGTACATATGTTTAAAGGGGCCATGTAATATGCCCAAATCCTTTTTACTTAGGCTTTACTTTTTTAACAAAGTAAATATAATAAGTGACCAGTGAATTCTGCTAAGTTAAAAAGCATACTATTTATTTTTTAGTATTATTTTGGACAATGTTTTCCTTTTCCTTTAATACAAGCAAAGTGTAATCATGGAATATCTCTTTCCACTATCAAAAATTGTCAAGAAAATATAGAAAAAAATTAAGCAAGGGAATTTTTTCTTTTTTTTCTTTTTCCCCCCCCCCCCCCCCCCCCCCCCCCCCCCCCCCCAACTTGGTGTACATGTACCACCAAGTTCTGAGTCAGCCTAACATTAACGTGTATGACAGTTTAAGGAGAATAAATTTTCCTTGGGTGTCTTAGGCAATTCACAGCTTTATCTATATAATTGTGATGTTTAGATCTAACTTTGAAAGTTAATAGTAATTTATTTTTCAGTGTCATTTCATAATCTGCCTTGTCCCCAGGCGTCCTCCTCCTTGGTCATGCACAGTTTCCTTGGCATTGTGGGACTGATGTGCATGGTTTGCTTGGCATTGTGGGCCTGATAACCATCAACCCCCTCCTCCCTGTTTTCCCGCCTCAACCGTCTGGCGGGTCCATGCCGAGGCAGCTTCATAATGATGTTCTCCATAAGCAATGCTGAACCCATCTTTCTCACAACAATTTCTGTTTCTAAAGGTCATGTTACATAAGGGAATTTTCCTTGCATCTTGCAATGCATTGATGACAACTGAGAAGCATTCCCAACTTATGATATGCTTATTGGCAATTATCATCTTGGAATTTGCCAGGAGCAAAGGCTGCACTCTTATTGGCTCATTTTAACAAAACTGTGTTGCAAGTTGTAATTCACATGTAAAACCGGCAACTTGTCTCACGATGTTGCAAAAAGTAGAGTATACTGTTCTACTTTTTTGCAACTCGCAACACAACATTTTGTTGTATATTTTGCAGGTTGCAAAAATAGTATGGTACACGGTAAACTTTTTGGGCCACTGCCAGTTGCAAGGAAAATTTCCTAGTGTAACATGGCCTTACATTGCAGCAGAACTGTCAGGAAATTCCAAAACCAAGCAATAACCAATTGGAGGCATAGATGACTGTACAACTATGCATTAGTTAGCATCATGGAAGTTTTTGAATTAAACTCAGAAATCTCTTTCGCAGTGGAGTAATGCCCAATTCCCTCAATGGTACGTGCTTGAGGGAAGCAGGTATTTAGTGCCGGAAAGGAGATTATGTTTTCATGGGCATGTTGCCATGGTAACTCCATCCATTATTGATTGGCCAAATGAAACAGAACTTAACAGAGTGGTAAAAAAAAAAACTGTCAAAAATCACTCATTACAAACTTTGTTGACCTGTAAAAGAGTGTTGCGCGCATTGCTGTAAAATAAGTACAAAGGTGACATTTCACTTGTAACAAAGTCTAACCTGCAAGTATACAGTTGAATCCCGATAACTCAAACCCTCAGTAACTTTAATTACTCTACCCTTGATAACTCAAACTCCCAATATCAAGAACCTTTTTCGATTTCCCTTGAAGGTTTGAGTTATCGAGATTCGACTGTATATACCAAGTGAACAATGGTATTGTTTCAGTGAATTTATGCACTGCAGCTGTTGGTTATAAGGTTCAGGATGAAGTAAATTTAATTTATCTATCAATAAATCTCACATTTGTAATCACTTACTATACGGCAGTAACTTAACCAAGTATTTCAATTAATGTACCCTGGGTACCAGAGGATTTTTTTTGTGTGTGCACAACGGAATACTTAAGACTTGACAGAAACCAGAAACCAAACATGAAAAGCCGGTGGCACCCAGGGTACAATTAATTAATCGTGAACTTGCTTCTAAAGGATTATCTTGAGTTTTGCATTTTTGAAAATCTTGTTAATTGACTTGGAGCAAGGCTCATAAATTTTTGTTGGTATGCAAGAAATCCACAGTTCTGTAATATAATGTCCTAATTAATACCAAGCTATTTAGCAAAAGTATTTTGTTAGTATCACTAGACACCAATAAGATCTTGAAACCCACTAAATTTAATATTTCCACTTACAATATAATTCAATACATTGTCTCACAGACAGGTGACTGAGAGCACAAAAAACTAATAATTAATAATCACAATAGGGGGATAGTAAAGGTTATTAACATTATGGGGTTATGGAGGCAGGAGAAAATCTGTGCAAGCCTTTATCCTTCATTTTGCATGCCACTGTTGCAATTTATTGGTGCACAAAAAATCTTGGTCCCTAAAAAAATTACTGTTAACATGTTATCTAAATTGACAAGAATTTTTTTAGCATTTCCCATATTTCAAAATTTCAAAATATTATGCTTCTCATCAAGAGAAATCTATTGTTAACAATATTGATTACTGTCAACAGAGGTGCACTGTTCATTGTATGGTGACCTTGAGGGACTTTTCTAAAAATAAAAACAGCTGAATTTATTTTATTTTTTTCTAAATGCCTTCAAAAAGACCGTATTTTATAATTAATTTTTGCCCCAAGACATTTGATTCCTAATCAGGCTTATCAGACGAAATTGATGCGGTTTTCATGGGGTTTTATTATTAATTGGTCTTATTTTACGTGAATTTTTTTTGTTTTCTAAAGTTTGCTTAATTATTTCGTGAGGTATAGATACTTTTTTAGTTAGTTTTTCGGTCCAGGATAAGATTTTTTATCTAATGATCTTTTAAAACGAGGTTGTCTTGTCTTGCTTGAAAGCTAAAGTCAATTTATAAACAAAACATTTTTAGTGTCATATAGAACTTCTAATGCGCGAATTATTTTTTCCTGCCACGTTCCCCAACAAAAGAAAACAGTAACACATTTTCAGATTACTATTGTTCACCCTGTCAAACTGCAAAAATTTTACTGGTGAAAGTCCTTGATTAGAAAGTGACGAAATTGATAATAAATATTTGTTCAGACCTATCCTTATAAAAGGAAAAAAACCATCTGTTCATATTGCATTTAATGTTAGTGAATTGTATACACCTGAAATGAAATAAGAAATAGCAATAGCAACGCATTGAGCGTAAAAAAATATAACGTATTTATCGCAGGCAATTACTTAAGTGTAAATATTCTATCGGTTATAGAATATGCTATATTTGGATTGACATTTTAAATGCGGAAAGCTATATCGTTTACAAACCCCAAACAACAATAATTGAAGTGACAAGCATTGTTATTTTTGGTAGATAAGTAGCCAATCAGAAGCCACAATTAACCTTGCGTGTAATGGTCCATTGAAAGCAAACAATCGAATGTTGACAATGTCTTAGCATAAATTAATTTGTCGAATTCCACGAAGAAAAATCGAACATATTAAAAGCATCATTCATGCGCGAGTCCAGTTTATGAATGATCATAAATTTTTTCGGTACAATAGCCATGTGAAATTTTTGAAGGTATGTAGAAAATCCTCTCCGATTGGTTGGGCAGACTAGGTTAATTTTTGTTCCGGGTTATAGTGCCTTTTGAAGTAAAGCATCTGAAATGATACTGTTCCCATGTTTCCACTGTAACTATAATCTTGCTCCCTTAGAATTTAAAATCAAAGATATGAACAACTTTATAGAAGGGGTGTATGTGGGCAGATCTCTTATTATGTACCCTCCGAGCTGGGTTGCATAGCATACCCTCTTGAGCGTTTGATACTGCAACAATTTATAACAAAGGGGAATCACCCTTTTCAAAGTAAGTGGCACGATTTTCTGTGATGAAGAAAACGAAAAGTACCATCTGGTCTACCATGGGTGCAGTACCTCTTCCTTGCACTGATTGACAAGTGGTAACAACACAAGCTCCCTTGGTACTTTCTTGTTTATCCCAAGGCGAGAAAAGATTACTGATTGTTTATCAGGTCTTTTACTGCCTGCCGACAATTACTCAGTGGCATCCAACCAATCACAAGGTGTTATCACAAGTGGATTAGTAAATGTCACGAGTGCTGCCAATAACACCTGCACACAAACTTGTCAAACCGGTTTGACCACTTTCCCGGATGTCAACTTGATTACGTCATCCCCCTTTACAGTACAGCCTCTGTTGCCTGGGCAACGGGCAGATCTGATAGCGTTTTCCAGATTTTGATTGGTCTATTTAGCAGCTGATTGACAGGTTGTCGGTTTCAACGCAGCGGGTGTGAGAGACGACTTTTTGTGCACACGTCTATCAGAAGGTTTGTGGCGTTTGATTTCATGTTCCCGCCCCTACCTCTTTTGCTTGAAAATCCCAAATACTTTTCTGCTCGCCAAGAGGAAATTAACGAAGACTTTCGTTGTCACTTTCGAGTACAAACTCCCACGAGGATTCACGCTTCATCCCAGAGCAATATTCGACGAATCGAGGACAAATTTCGATATCTTTCAACGAGCGACCAGACTTCACCGCCATTGTATGTGTCGTGTTCTGTGTTGCAAAACACCACATGGCCGACGAATGAAAGAAACTTCAGTTGCTGTGGGCTCGTGAAGTTCATCGATTATTTTAACGGCGTTTCCCGTCAAAGAAGGGCCCGTATCGACGACAAGAATCAAAGCAGAGAAATTGAAACTACCCTTGTTGTCCGCCGTCGTTGTTGGAAGCAGACTAAATAATCAGTTTTTTTTACCATTCGCTGCACAAATTATTCTGTGGCAGCCTCGTCCTCGAGCCGGTCACGTTTAATATCTGGCGTGTGGAATACAATCCTTTGAATGTGGAGCTTCGTCCTTGAAATACTTCATTAAATAACAAGGTATTTGTGGTTTAAGTTTATAACTGTCGCTAGTGAAATAACGACAGAAAATTTTTACACTTCGGAGCAGTCATTCGCTTCCGTTACAATCGTACTCGTGTCGTGTCAGCCATATTGCATGGCGCCAAATTGTACTACACTGGAAAATACCGCAAGCTTAGAACGTATTTCTCTCTTAGTGATTATTTCTGATGGTTATTTCTCAACATTTTGGTAAACAGATTCTTTGGCTGTGTTTTATACTGGGGAAAAAGAATATACACTGAAATTGTCACGCCGCTACACGACATTTTGCCGGCAAATTTATGGGCGATCATTCCCCTTTGTTTTGATTCAAAATTCTAAATGACTTCGGTCGGATCTTCGAATGTTTAGGTCAAGTTCTAACTTGTTCTGTTTCTGTTCTATCTAGGTATGGAATCAGAAGCTGTTTTAAAAGGTTCTAAACGTTTAAAATTATCGCCGAACTCCGATCAACAAGAAGAGATGAAAAATGATGATGTAAGATGTTGTACAACGAACCAGGGTCAATCGATTGACACGAGTCTAGAGGAAAAAGCAATCGAGTCCGTCGACAAGGATGAAGCAATGTAAGTGAGACTTCCTTTGACTAATAGACTGAGTAAATCAAGAAATATTCTATTATTTTTTCTCTGAAAACCAGTGAAACGATTGAAGGGAGAAGTAAACCCATTTGCTGTCATCAATTATTTGACACGTGTTGTAAGAAATAGGTGTTTTATCGAACACTTAAATGTTCTTTTCGTCCTTTGATTCTTAACGTACTCGATTCTTTGCTATGTGAACAGCATGAATTTGAGTTTATCCTCGGACTGTCGTTCCCTATAATTCACACCTGCGTCGCAAGCCAACATACTGTTTTAATTTTTACTTTGCTTTCATCGCGACTTGACAAAGCATTGAAGCTTTTTGTCGCGAATTTTGATGATCATGGCTTGCTGCTAGATGTACATATATGTGTTATCGACAGTAGATTATTCAGAATTCGAAAAAGAAATCGTTCAAAGTTTCGGGAAATGTTTTGTAACTTGTGAAGCATAATAATCTTGAAGCCGCTTGCATTCCAAACTGTTCTCTGTTCTGAAGTCTTTTGTTATCACTAAAAGCTGGTCCGCATTTTTAAATCATTTATCATGATCTTAAGAGATCATTTCTTTGCCGTTAAAATGGAGTGTTAAAACATAAAAGCAAAAGTCTCGAGTGTCTATTGGTAGTATTTTATCCCAAGTCAATTAAGTTTACATCACAGGTTTGCAAGCATTACAACTGAACTTAATTTTCTCTATCTTGATTGTATTGTTCTTCAGCTTTAGCTTTTGTAGTGTTTCAACTAATTTTCGTCTTCCTTGGCTACTAATTCCATGCCAACACAAAAAGGCTGACAATCAGCTAAAACATTGGCTACTTAGATCCAAAAAAATCTATTTTATTTTTTCTTTCCATTGGAAAGTTTGCCATATGAAAGTGAAAATTATCAGTGCTCTCAAAGAGTGCTTCATTATCCACAGCACCTCAAAAATGATGTGTTGGGTTCAAAAGTTAAGTGGACACAGAGTTGTCGGTGTCTCTAGAACTGGGTATTGTGACATCAAAACATGCATGCCAGCGCACCAGGATGCTCTGTTATTGTCAGCCTTTTATTTCAACATCAGTTTGAACCCTCTTTACATGCATTTTTATGTTGCAGTTCCTGACACGTGAATAGTCACTAACCAGGGTTTAAAATACCTACATTATTTAGATAGTTACACATGAACACATTTTCCTTGACAGTTTTCATGTGACAAATCTTATTTGCTCATTTGTACATGTATGACAACAAATTGTGGCACGTTTTTTCTTGACAAGTCTCCTTGCCTACAGTAAGAACTGGTATGTCGTGTTTTGGACAAAGGGACTTGTCAACAAGTATAACTTGTTTGTGTGCACAGCTTAACAAAAGGAGCTTGTCAATGGATTCTGAAATCTGCTCCTGGGACCCTTATTTTGGGGCATACAGCTGTGCAAAGAGGGATAAGTTTTTATATAAAACCAGGGCTGCAAATAACAGTCGGTCATTGTACATTGGCCGACCAAAATTTTCTAATGTCTGACGAAATCCCAAGTGTGGTCGGACATGATGTCCAGACAATTTTGTGATCTTAAATCATTTTATGGCAACAATGAATTAAAATCTGTCCGACCACAATTTTGTTTTGTCGGACCAAGATGGTGTTTCAGTAGGACATTGTACTTTCACAGGAAAAAAATTATTTGCAGCCCTGTAAAACTGGTCAAACAAAACTTTGCGGTATCATGTGTTATTTTTTTCACATACATGTACAATGGAACCCTGTTATAGGACTGCTGCCGGATGGTCGTATAAATGGGTTTTGAAATGAAAAAAATGATTGAAAAGCATTCTTCTTTGGGACAAAAAATAAAATGATTGTAAACAAGGTGGTCTTATTGACAGGGTAGTTGAAAGGTGGGGTTTTACTTTACAGTCAACTGTAAATTATTGTCAAGAAGCCTTATTGAAGAAAAATGTTATGCGTTTATAATATGTTTTATTCCAAAACATAGAGTCAACACATATTAAAACATCTTTATTGTCCTTATGTAATAAGCCGTTGTCGGAAAAGTGCAATACCCCCAGAGACAGTGTAAACTTTTAGAACGATGAAGTATCAAAACCGATTCGTCAATATGATAAAGAAACACATCTGAACACAAAGAAACCAAAAATCATATTTGCTTATTTGTTGATAATGGAACAATTTGAGAAGCACACATAGAGAACACTAGGCAAGGCCTGAAAATTCCTGTCACACATATTTTTTGAAAATAAGCAGACACCAGGCAAGTGAAACCAAAAAGATACAGTACCGCTCAAAAGTAAGTTACCACCTCTCGTCTCGTTTCTCGCATATCAACGAAGCGGAAATGTCTGGAATAAATTATGGCAATTATCTTACGAGAAAATGATTAATCTCTTGGAGAGTTTTCACTGTTTAGACAACTAAAGTTCAAATTTTTTGCTTGATTGGAAAGATTGCTGATTTGTTGGCAACGATTGGTTTGTCTTTTTTCACTCGTAAGAAAAGTTCCATTTGAGATGAATGTGTGTGCTAGCGAACTCGAGAGAACTGGGTGGAACTCTATCACAAATGCAAAAGGTGAATTAAAAGCAACTCAAAAATTGAAAATTAACAGCAAAGCACTTGCGTTACACTGCAACATCTTCACAGGTTTGCATTAAATGTTGCGTGCGTGCTAGCATGAAAAACTGTTGAATCGAAACTCTCCGCGTCGTGAAAGAATTTATTTCATCAAAAATTCAAAACGTGAATGAAAGCGCCATCAAAAATCAGAAGTAAAGACGCCTTTTAAAGCACTACTCTCACTTCAAACATGAGCCGAAAAATGAAAAAAAGCAAAATCTTTCTGCAAAAGAGAATCTTGTCTCGCAAGAGGGTGGTACTTTTGAGCGGTACTGTAGTTACCCATATATATGGCTGCAAGGATACACCGGTGCACTGGTGAATCACAATATTTTTTTGTTAAGATACAAAAGGTTAATATCGGTATTTGAACAAAATATTGCAGTATTGTGAAAAAATAAAATTAATGTTCTTTATCAACATTCAGGAATTACTGTTTTTAATTACTTTTTACCCAAGTCAAAGCCCTCAATAGCCATTTATTAAACTGAGGGATATGGAAGTTACATTCTGCGTCACTTCTAATCGCATACATGTATTCTGTAAAGATGTGACAATTAGTTGTCAACTGACACAGCCTTGTGTGCCCACAAACAAAAACATGCGGTTCATGTGAAGTTCACTTTGCAAATAGGTTTTCGCTGCTGATGAAGTGGAAAAAAAAATGAGTTATCAACAGAAAAAAACCTTTGAGTGGTATACTATGGAATATCCCACAAGTCACTTTTATTTTCTCAGTATACACACGAGCCTTTAGGCGAGTGTTATACCAAGAAAATACAAGTGACAAGTGGGATATTCCATATTAGCATATACTAAAACAGTAAATGGTGCTTCTGGTGCGCGCTGATTGGCTACTCAAACTCGGAATATCCTTTGCTATTCACCTCCAAGCAACGCACGCGAGAAAATTGTAATCTTTGAAGGAGAAGAACTAGTCATTCTTTCAGGCTATTTTTATCTCACTGTCTTCTACTTCAACTACTATTCACCTCAGTGTCGGTGGTTAGTGGTGGATATTTAAATATTCACCACTAGCCACCTCCACTTCTGAATAGTTGTTAAGTATACCACGAGAAAGTGTTGTGTAACTATTCTATACCATGCCATAGAAAATATGCCTGCTAAATTTTGTCAAGAATAAAATCGCGACACACAATGGGAAGGTTGAGTTGAATACCGTCAAATATACAACAGCTTTCCTGAATTCTGATTGGCTGTATTTTTTTTTGGCATGGTATAAAATGTTACGTATTGTATTGTACAAATCATATTGTGAAAAAAGTATCGTTGCAGCACAGCTACATACCCAATAGGAAAATGTACTTGCCCCTAACAACTGAATAGGCCTTATTCAAGCCCTGATACACTGTATGTTTATAATATTTTTACTTACTTACTCATTAAGGCCTATTGTTTGATTCTTTCATGGCAGGCCAACAAAGAAAGACAGTGAGCTAGTTGTAATATCATCTTCCTCCTCTGATGACGATTCTGACAAGGAACAGAAGAAAGACACAAAGGAACCAGTTGTGAAAAAAGAGCAAGACAAGATGGACACCTCCTCTGCTGATGTTGTGAAAAATGAATTGCAATCCAATCCAACAGAATTGAGTGAACAAAATCCTACTCCAGAAAAGGCTATTGTAAAACCGCAAGCAGACGGCAAAGATTCCGACTCGGATGAATGCATCTCACAAGAAGATCTTCTAGCCCAGCTGGGTTTAAGCTCTGTTAAAGAGCTTAACAAGAAGGAGAGTAGTACAGACAGTACACCATCTGCTAATGCAAATGGTGTTGAGAAAAAGCCTGTGATATCTCACAGGGCAAGAGAAAGTATTGTGGATTTCTTGAAAGTACCAAAACTGACCTCTCTGGAAAGTAAGAAAAAAGTGAATGGCGAGACAAAGAATGATGTTGCTATCACAAATGGTGATACTAGCGATGGCTCAAGGCCTGATTCACCTCTTTCTGATGAAAATGACGACGACCTGCAGGCTAAAGAAAAATTGATCGCACACCTCAGGAATGAACTAAGGCAAGAGGAAGCTAAGCTTCTCTTGTTAAAGAAGTTACATGCAGCACAAAATGATGTCAAAGGTAACTCAAAACTGCTGAAAGAAAATGTTGTTGAGAAAGCACCAACACAAACAGCTGCTCCACAGAGTAACCAGTCAGCGAAATCCTCCATGCAACTGCCAAGCAAAAAGGGGCAGAACCTTCCTCCCCCGCCACCACTGAAGGCATCAACAGTGTTAGCGTCCTCTACGTTTCACCCACCAAGAGACGTAACAGGACAACCAAGGCTGCTGCCAAAAGGAAGTAGTACCGCCCAAGCACAGTCTTCCAACACCGGTTCATCAAAGTTTGTCGGTTCTGCCGCACAGACTCTCAAGGAGTTTGCTGTGCAGCAGCAGTCCCTGCATCAACAGTCATCCCAACCTCACTCAAAACCTGGGTCTTCTGCGATTGCTGACCTTCAAAATGTTGTTACATGCATGGCAAACTTAATTCAGCCAACGCCACTGTACCCTCACAGCGGAGGCCGAGGCAGTCCAGTGTACTCAGCAGCTAATCAGCCTGCCCCAGTTCGCCCCACTCCTGTCAGAGCAAACAATGTCAGCAGCCTCCCAGCTAGTAGTGGGTATGTGTCATTTCAACATCACTTGCCAAGCAGCTCTCATCAGCAAAGTGCTGGTGGGAAACAAGCTGCGGCCAAGATGGCGTTACGGAAACAGCTGGAGAGAACCCTGCTTCAGATTCCACCTCCTAAGCCGCCTCCCCCTGAATGGTCATTCATTCCCAGCCTTGGTAGCCCGGATTTTATGGTTTTGGTCGGAATGGAGTCTGTTGTGAATGTCATGGCTGCTAAAGAGGCAAAGAGTAAACAAAACACTCCACTGCAGGAACAAACAATAAATCCCAAAGTTTGTTCACGCTGTAACACTGATTTCTCACCTTCGTGGACCAAGAAACAAGATGGTGGCTCAGGATTGGTGACTGTGTGTGAGAAGTGTAGCACTGTCAATGTGAAGAAAGAGCTTAAATCAGAGCACACTGCTCGCTTGAAGGCAGCATTCCTTAAAGCTCTTAAGCAAGAGCAAGAGATAGAACAAAAGATCAATGACAGCCCATCAATTGCTCCTAAGCCTCATCACCAAGGCCAAAAGTCGTCTACCCAGCCTCAGCTAGCCCCTGCACCCCCGCGTCATCACATCGCACACCACCAACCCATTGTGCATCACCACCACCAGCCCGTTCAACCTGGGCTGTATCACCACCATCAGCCGCACACCAACTCTCTCCTGTTTCAACTGCAGCAGCAACACCTCCAGCAACAACACCAAGAGTTGGAGGCTGCAGCACGGCAGCAAGCTGACGTAAGATGGCACCCTTACTTAAGTCAGCACCATCACTCTGGGTCTCGTAACCCACAACATCATCACAGCTATGTATCGGACTCTGATAGACAGTATTTGCTGGACATGATTCCTTCTTTGCCAGCACCGACTCTTGGTTATGGCTCTAGTAGAATCTAGCTGTGTCTTGAAATCAAGCATCTTGAGCCTTGTTAAATTACAGCGCATTCCTGTTTTGTCAAATTTTCTTTAGTAGAAAATGATAATCCACATGCCACCCCATTCTATTATATTATTCTCTCTCTCAACTGGTGTACATAGCATTGATATCTCTAACACAAAAATAAGTTGTCCTCATCCTTATGTTTAGAATGATTAGATAACAAATTCAGTTTCCTCACACGACAGTAGTCGCATCTGTTTTGTTTGTTTAAGGGTTTTTGTATAACAAATTATGTCAGACTTAGGGTGCTTTCCATTAGACTAAGTCAGAACTGGCTGGCCAGACCAGTATATTAAAGAACAGAATTCCTTTGTTAGTCAGATTTGTCCTTTCAAATCCATCAATGCATAATGATTATACACTGTTGTGGTGGATTTGTGGGAAATTCTTGTGGGAAAGGGACCACTTCACATAGAAAAACACCACACCGGCCGGCCAGTTCTGACTAATGGAGAGCGCCCTAAGAGATATAGTTAGGCCATGGATAGTTTCCTAGACATGAAAGTAGTGAGAATAATTCTAAAGCAGTTGCAATGCACATCTGTTGAGAGGAGTTCTTTGAGAATTACCATTAACCCTTTCACTCCCAGAGTCAAACCTCATTACAGGCAAACCCTTTCATAAGAAGACATCCTTGTGACCAAAGGAAGTGTCTGATTACAAGAGGTGACCATTTAAGGGAGTTAAAAAATGTAGTTTGTTGTGGTTAAGACCATAATGAAGTGCTTGCAAGAAATGTTGATGTACGGAAGGTGTCCATTGTCAAAGGTTCATTGTGTGTAAATCTAACTTTGAGCTGTGTGAATGAATTCTTGTGTTACCATTCGTTTGAAAGCTACTGACTGGAATGTAAACCTGTTACGGTTTGTTTTTCCAAATTCTTCAGAAATATAAATGTTTGGGATTGTTACCGGTTTTTTGTTTCTAAACATGGATTCTCTCATGGGAGTGAAAGGGTTATCTGATCAGCTAGCAAAGCAGCTATCAGCTTTGAATGGAAACAATGGTAGTGCTAAGGTTTTTGTTTTTCTTTCTGTGGCATGTAGAAGGTACTGCAATTTAACAAGGCTCAAGTGCCAAATAAGTATTTTCTTCACTGTATGTAGTGCTTTAGTAAGTTTATCTCTGTAATTGTGTGACTTTCTGTGCTTCTTCCATTGACATTTTTTGGACGGCCATCTTGCCTAGAGACCTACACCACGTGTCGTTTTCTCTTTTAACAGCAAGAGGCCTGGAATTATGACTGTTTTTAACTAATTGACATTCCTTCATGTAGTCATTATAATCAGAAGCCAAGGACAGCTTCAATTGACTCATGATTGGTTTGAATCTACATGAAAAAATGTTAGTAAATTACAGCAAGGCGCCCAAAAGTGTGACCACTTTTAATTTATTCACATTCTTTCATGCAGATTTAATCCAATCAGAAGTCAACTGCAAGCTATCCACGGCTTTTGATTGGATTAAATCTGCACGAAAGAATGTGAATAAATTAACAGTGGTCACACTTTTGGGCGCCTTGCTGTAAAAGTGGTCCCACTTTTGGGCTTCTTGGTGTAAGATGACCAAAGAATATATCTGACATAGCTGCTAAGTGAAGTTACCTGATAACATTTAAATCAAGACTTGTTATTGCAGTTTTCAGTGATAAGCGAAATCTGAAATTCAAAATCCAACTGATTGTGTTTTTCGCTGCCGTCAATCATAATGATAGTGACGCATAATGAACCATGACAAACAGAAACAAACAAAATGGTTCAAAAACTACTTATCACAACTGACAGACGTGACCCTTTGACCTGGTTGAAGCGATTTTCTGTTTCCCGAGAGGTCTGCAAAAATGACTTGGCAGCAGCAAAGAGCTTAAACCGTTGGGTGTTGATTGAATTTCAGGGTTCGCATTCACTGAAAATCGTATAAAGCTGTCAGGTGGTAGTTCCTTTGTGTTTGGTTTTGTCTACATTTCCCTTTACATTCAACTCTCGCCTTACGGACACCCCGCTATTGCGGACACTCGCTATTACGGACAAAATCCTGATCCCCTGGGAATAAGGTTGACTGAAAATGACTCCCGCTATTACGGACTCTCACTATAACGGACACTAAACGACGCCCCGAGCGTGTCCGCTATAACGAGAGTTGACTGTAATCGAAAACTTTCTTATCCCATTTTTTCTGTATAAAATTCTTAAAACCTATTTTGTGGCAAGAGGAGCCATTATATTTGAATCTTTTGCTTAGTATTCTTATTTCTTCCAAGCAAAAATGGACACTTAATGCATTATTTATTATAAGATAAAAACAATTATTGTTCCAGAGGCACTGTCCTGTAGTATATATTAAATAATTAAAAATGGAGTTCTACTGATAAACTGGTGTACTGATTGCAGTTTTATAATTAAAAGCAATTGTTGGACAAGTATGACAAAACTTGGCCAATTTGACATAAGCTCCTTTAAAAATATTGGCAATATTTTTTCTGTAAGACACTGGCAAATGGTTACATACCGTAAACACTGGGCTCTGGGTGGCCATTTAACTGGGGGGAGCTTATAAGGGGGGTGGGAAGCTCGTAGGCAGCATAAAAAACTGAGGGAACGTTGATGAAACCCTCTAAGAATATGACGTCACAAGCTAACTCGCACGTAAGACCGCTTTCAGATTGATCACGGGCCTGCACGTAAGTCAGACCGCTTTTCAGATTGATCACGGGCTTGAGTTTGCGAACCTTGTAATGGCGGACGGGGTTTCGGATGTTTTCGGTCAGCTATTTCCAGGTTCAGTAGGATTACATCGCGCCGAGTTCGATTTGGGTAAACGTCGACCTTTTAAATGGATCTCCCTTCAAAAAAGTTGGGACGCCTAGACCTAAGAAAGATGGCTCTACTAACTGGGGTGTGCCGGTATGATCTGGGGTTGGGAGGGGAGCCTATAGCCGACATTTTAAGATAATTATTGTGATGGTTGAAGTCAAAAATCTTTCTTATGTTATGTCAGGAGCCCAGGTCATGTAAGTAATAGTATTTTGATCAATCAAGAAGGGAAAAAGTACACAGTGATAATGACTGACACCATAACCAGGCAAGGGACTTTAAATTCATCAACAATAGATGAGCTTGGGGAAGGTGCCTGGAAAGATAGTGAAGCCTCGAGCACAAAAGCCGAGAGCGTAGGGTTACCATGACAACCCTGTGAGCGGCAACCACCAGGCACCGTCACACTGCATACCCAGTGGAACCATGATACTTACCTCATACTTACCAGAGACGGAGGGAGGGCAGGGAGAAGACGCCAAAGAGAGTAGAACGGCAAAAGTGCATGTGAAAATGAGCTGACCTCAGAAGCCGAGCTGTAAAACCACGCGACCCGACCCCCCCCCCCCCCCTCCCACTACGCATGACCAAAACATGGGTAGGCTGCTGACCAGCATTGTTTCGCGTTTAACTTAGCTTAAATTACATTTAACCACATGTAAATAACCCGATTTCGTGGTACGGATCAACTCCGCTCTGGAGAAGCGGGAAGAAAGAGACTCTGGGAACGAGGTTGGAAACGTATACGGATAAGAAAAGAATACTATCGTCCCATGTCAGGTTCACCGCGGTCAAACGTCTCAGTCAGCTTTTTTTTTCTATTTCGGGGAATTTCGTTCATTATGGAGTTTCAGAATGAGCAAGGATAGATAAAATAGCTCCTGAGTGTAGACATATTCCCATTTCCTCAGGTAAACGAGTGTTTTTACTTTTTAAATGTTCCGCATCCGAACCAAAACGGCTTTGACAAATTCGCGCCGACGAGT
>NC_135758.1:7511121-7528380 GCF_052425735.1 Oculina patagonica | reverse complement strand
TGGTGTACATGTACCACCAAGTTCTGAGTCAGTCTAACATTAACATGTATGACAGTTATTAAGGAGAATATAATTTTCCTTGGGTGTCTTTAGCAATTCACAGCTTAATCTATATAGTTGTGATGTTATGTAGATCTACCTTTGAAAGTTAATAGTAATTTATTTTTCAGTGTCATTTCATAATCTGCCTCGTCCCCAGATGTCCTCCTCCTTGGTCATGCACAGTTCCCTTGGTGTTGTGATACTGTTGTGCACAGTTGGCTTGGCGTTGTGGGCCTGATAACCATCAACCCCCTGCTTTTCCCGCCTCAACCATCCAGCGGATCCGTGCCGAGGCAGCTTCATAATGATGTTCTCCATAAGCAAAGCTGAACCCATCTTTCTCACAACAATTTCTGTTTCTAATGGCCATGTTACACGAGGCAATTTTCCTTGCATCTTGCAATGCATTGATGACAACTGAAAAGCATTTCCAACTTGTGCTCATTGGCAATTATCATCTTGAAATCTGCCAGGAGCAAAGGCTGCACTCTTATTGGCTCATTTTAACAAAACTGTGTTGCAAGTTGTAATTCACATGTAAAACACGGCAACTTGTCTCACGATGTTGCAAAAAGTAGAGTATACCGTTCTACTTTTTTGCAACTCGCAACACAACATTTTGTTGTATATTTTGCAGGTTGCAAAAATAGTCTGGTACACAGTAAACTTTTTGGGCCACTGCCAGTTGCAAGGAAAATTTCCTAGTGTAACATGGCCTTACATTGCAGCAGAACTGTCAGGAAATTCCAAAACCAAGCAATAACCAATTGGAGGCATAGATGACTGTAAAACTATGCATTAGTTAGCATCATGGAAGTTTTTGAATTAAACTCAGAAATCTCTCTCGCAGTGGAGTAATGCCCAATTCCCTCAATGGTACGTGCGTGAGGGAAGCAGGTATTTAGTGCCGGAAAGGAGATTATGTTTTCATGGGCATGTTGCCATGGTAACTCCATCAATTATTGATTGGCCAAATGAAACAGAACTTAACAGAGTGGTAAAAAAAAAACTGTCAAAAATCACTCATTACGAACTTTGTTGACCTGTAAAAGAGTGTTGCGCGCATTGCTGTAAAATAAGTACAAAGATGACATTTCACTTGTAACAAAGTCTAACCTGCAAGTATACAGTTGAATCCCGATAACTCAAACCCTCAGTAACTTTAATTACTCTACCCTTGATAACTCAAACTCCCAATATCAAGAACCTTTTTCGATTTCCCTTGAAGGTTTGAGTTATCGAGATTCGACTGTATATACCAAGTGAACAATGGTATTGTTTCAGTGAATTTATGCACTGCAGCTGTTGGTTATAAGGCTCAGGATGAAGTAAATTTAATTTATCTATCAATAAATCTCACATTTGTAATCACTTACTATACGGCAGTAACTTAACCAAGTATTTCAATTAATGTACCCTGGGTACCAGAGGTTTTTTTTTTGTGTGTGCACAACGGAATACTTAAGACTTGACAGAAACCAGAAACCAAACATGAAAAGCCGCTGGCACCCAGGGTACAATTAATTAATCGTGTACTTGCTTCTAAAGGATTATCTTGAGTTTTGCATTTTTGAAAATTTTGTTAATTGACTTGGAGCAAGGCTTATAAATTTTTGTTGGTATGCAAGAAATCCACAGTTCTGTAATATAATGTCCTAATTAATACCAAGCTATTTAGCAAAAGTATTTTGTTAGTATCACTAGACACCAATAAGATCTTGAAACCCACTAAATTTAATATTTCCACTTACAATATAATTCAATACATTGTCTCACAGACAGGTGACTGAGAGCACAAAAAACTAATAATTAATAATCACAATAGGGGATTGTAAAGGTTATTAACATTATGGGGTATGAGGCAGGAGAAAATCTATGCAAGCCTTTATCCTTTATATTAGCATGCCACTGTTGCAATTTCTTGGTGCACAAAAAATCTTGGTCCCTAAAAAAATTACTGTTGACATGTTATCTAAATTGACAAGAATTTTTTTAGCAATTCTCATATTTCACAATTTCAAAATATTATGCTTCTCATCAAGAGAAATCTATTGTTAACAATATTAATTACTGTCAACAGGGGTGCACTGTTCATTGTGGGGTGACCTTGAGGGACTTTTCTAAAAATAAAAACAGCTGAATTATTTTATTTTTTTCTAACTGCCTTCAAAAAGACCGTGTTTTATAATTAATTTTTGCCCCAAGACATTTGATTCCTAATCAGGCTTTATCAGACGAAATTGATGCGGTTTTCATGGGGTTTTATTATTAATTGGTCTTATTTTACGTGAATTTATTTTGTTTGCTAAAGTTAGCTTAGTTATTTCGTTAGGTATAGATACTTTTTTAGTTACTTTTTTGGTCAAGGATAAGATGTGTTATCTAAAGATCTTTTAAAACGAGGTTGTCTTGTCTTACTTGAAAGCTAAAGTCAATTTATAAACAAAACATTTTTAGTGTCATATAGAACTTCTAATGCGCGAATTATTTTTAACTTCCACGTTCCCTAACAAAAGAAAACAGTAACACATTTTCAGATTACTATTGTTCACCCTGTCAAACTGCAAAAATTTTACTGGTGAAAGTCCTTGATTAGAAAGTGACGAAATTGATAATAAATATTTGTTCAGACCTATTCTTATGAAAGGAAAAAAACCATCTGTTCATATTGCATTTAATGTTAGTGAATTGTATACACCTGAAATGAAATAAGAAATAGCAATAGCAACGCATTGAGCGTAAAAAAAATATAACGTATTTATCGCAGGCAATTACTTAAGTGTAAATATTCTATCGGTTATAGAATATGCTATATTTGGATTGACATTTTAAATGCGGAAAGCTATATCGTTTACAAACCCCAAACAACAATAATTAAAGTGACAAGCATTGTTATTTTTGGTAGATAAGTAGCCAATCAGAAGCCACAATTAACCTTGCGTGTAATGGTCCATTGAAAGCAAACAATCGAATGTTGACAATGTCTTAGCATAAATTAATTTGTCGAATTCCACGAAAAAAATCGAACATATTAAAAGCATCAATGATGCGCGGGGCCAGTTGCGAATGATCATGAATTTTTACGGTACAATAGCCATGTGAAATATTTGAAGGTATGTAGAAAATCCTCTCCGATTGGTTGGGCAAGTTCGATTAATTTTTGTTCCGGGTTGTGGCGTGTTTTATAGTGAAGCATCTAAAATGATACTGTTCCCATGTTTCCACTGTAACTATAACCTTGATCCCTTAGAATTTAAAATCAAAGATGTGAACAACTTTATAAGAAGGGGTGTATGTGGGTTGATCTCTTATTATATACCCTCCGAGCTGGGTTGCATAGCATACCCTCATGAACGTTTGATACTGCAACAATTTATAACAAAGGGGAATCACCCTTTTCAAAGTAAGTGGCACGATTTTCTGTGATGAAGAAAACGAAAAGTACCATCTGGTCTACCATGGGTGCAATGCCTCTTCCCTGCAACATGGGCAAGTGGTAACAGCACAGCTCCCTTGGTACTTTCTTGTTTATCCCAAGGCGAGAAAAGATTACTGATTGTTTATCAAGTCTTTTACTGCCTGCCGACAATTACTCAGTGGCATCCAACCAATCACAAGGTGTTATCACAAGTGGATTAGTAAACGTCACGAGTGCTGCCAATAACACCTGCACATAAACTTGTCAAACCGGTTTGACCACTTTCCCGGATGTCAACTTGATTACGTCATCCCCCTTTACAGTACAGCCTCTGTTGCCCAGGCAACGGGCAGATCTGATAGCGTTTTCCAGATTTTGATTGGTCTATTTAGCAGCTGATTGACAGGTTGTCGGTTTCAACGCAGCGGGTGTGAGAGACGACTTTTTGTGCACACGTCTATCAGAAGGTTTGTGGCGTTTGATTTCATGTTCCCGCCCCTACCTCTTTTGCTTGAAAATCCCAAATACTTTTCTGCTCGCCAAGAGGAAATTAACGAAGACTTTCGTTGTCACTTTCGAGTACAAACTCCCACGAGGATTCACGCTTCATCCCAGAGCAATATTCGACGAATCGAGGACAAATTTCGATATCTTTCAACGAGCGACCAGACTTCACCGCCATTGTATGTGTCGTGTTCTGTGTTGCAAAACACCACATGGCCGACGAATGAAAGAAACTTCAGTGGCTTTGGGTTCGTGAAGTTCATCGATTATTTTAACGGCGTTTCCCGTCAAGGAAGGGCCCGTATCGACGACAAGAATCAAAGCACAGAAATTGAAACTACCCTTGTTGTCCGCCGTCGTTGTTGGAAGCAGACTAAATAATCAGTTTTTTTTTACCATTCGCTGCACAAATTATTCTGTGGCAGCCTCGTCCTCGAGCCGGTCACGTTTAATATCTGGCGTGTGGAATACAATCTTTTGAATGTGGAGCTTCGTCCTTGAAATACTTCATTGAATAACAAGGTATTTGTGGTTTAAGTTTATAACTGTCGCTAGTGAAATAACGACAGAAAATTTTTACACTTCGGAGCAGTTATTCGCTTCCGTTACAATCGGACTCGTGTCGTGTCAGCCATATTGCATGGCGCCAAATTGTACTACACTGGAAAATACCGCAAGCTTAGAACGTATTTCCCTCTTAGTGATTATTTCTGATGGTTATTTCTCAACATTTTGGTAAACAGATTCTTTGGCTGTGTTTTATACTGGGGAAAAATAATGCACTGAAAATGTCACGCCGCTGCTACGACATTTTGCCGGCAAATTTATGGGCGATCATTCCCCTTTGTTTTGATTCAAAATTCTAAATGACTTCGGTCGGATCTTCGAATGTTTAGGTCGAGTTCTAACTTGTTATGTTTCTGTTCTATCTAGGTATGGAATCAGAAGCTGTATTAAAAGGTTCTAAACGTTTAAAATTATCGCCGAACTCCGATCAACAAGACGAGATGAAAATTGATGATGTAAGAAGTTGTACAACAACGAACCAGGGTCAATCGATTGACACGAGTTTAGAGGAAAAAGCAATCGAGTCCGTCGACAAGGATGAAGCAATGTAAGTGAGACTTCCTTTGACTAATAGACTGAGTAAATCAAGAAATATTCTAATATTTTTTCTCTGAAAACCAGTGAAACGATTGAAGAGAGAAGTAAACCCATTTGCTGTCATCAATTATTTGACACGTGTTGTAAGAAATAGGTTTTTTTTATCGAACACTTAAATGTTCTTTTCGTCCTTTGAATCTTAACGTACTCGATTCTTTGCTATGTGAACAGCTTGAATTTGAGTTTATCCTCGGACTGTCGTTCCCTATAATTCACACCTGCGTCGCAAGCCAACATACTGTTTTAATTTTTACTTTGCTTTCATCGCGACTTGACAAAGCATTGAAGCTTTTTGTCGCGAATTTTGATGATCGTGGCTTGCTGCTAGATGTACATATATGTGTTATCGACAGTAGATTAATCAGAATTCGAAAAAAAAATCGTTCAAAGTTTCGAGAAGTGTTCTGTTACTTGTGAAGCATAATAATCTTGAAGCCGCTTGCTTTCCAAGTTCTCTGTTCTGAAGTCTTTTGTTATCACTAAAAGCTTATCCGAATTTTTAAATCATTTATCATGATCTTAAGAGATCATTTCTTTGCCGTTAAAATGGAGTGTTAAAACATAAAAGAAAAAGTCTCGAGTGTCTATTGGTAGTATTTTATCCCAAGTCAATTGAGTTTACATTACAGGTTTGCAAGCATTACAACTGAACTTAATTTTCTCTATCTTGATTGTATTGTTCTTCAGCTTTAGCTTTTGTAGTGTTTCAACTAATTTTCGTCTTCCTTGGCTACTAATTCCATGCCAACACAAAAAGGCTGACAATCAGCTAAAACATTGGCTACTTAGATCCAAAAAAATCTATTTTATTTTTTCTTTCCATTGGAAAGTTTGCCATATGAAAGTGAAAATTATCAGTGCTCTCAAAGAGTGCTTCATTATCCACAGCACCTCAAAAATGATGTGTTGGGTTCAAAAGTTAAGTGGACACAGAGTTGTCGGTGTCTCTAGAACTGGGTATTGTGACATCAAAACATGCATGCTATCGCACCAGGATGCTCTGTTATTGTCAGCCTTTTATTTCAACATCAGTTTGAACCCTCTTTACATGCATTTTTATGTTGCAGTTCCTGACACGTGAATAGTCAACTAACCAGGGTTTAAAATACCTACATTATTTAGATAGTTACACATGAACACATTTTCCTTGACAGTTTTCATGTGACAAATCTTATTTGCTCATTTGTACATGTATGACAACAAATTGTGGCACGTTTTTTCTTGACAAGTCTCCTTGCCTACAGTAAGAACTGGTATGTCGTGTTTTGGACAAAGGGACTTGTCAACAAGTATAACTTGTTTGTGTGCACAGCTTAACAAAAGGAGCTTGTCAATGGATTCTGAAATCTGCTCCTGGGACCCTTATTTTGGGGCATACAGCTGTGCAAAGAGGGATAAGTTTTTATATAAAACCAGGGCTGCAAATAACAGTCGGTCATTGTACATTGGCCGACCAAAATTTTCTAATGTCTGACGAAATCCCAAGTGTGGTCGGACATGATGTCCAGACAATTTTGTGATCTTAAATCATTTTATGGCAACAATGAATTAAAATCTGTCCGACCACAATTTTGTTTTGTCGGACCAAGATGGTGTTTCAGTAGGACATTGTACTTTCAAAGGAAAAAAATTATTTGCAGCCCTGTAAAACTGGTCAAACAAAACTTTGCGGTATCATGTGTTATTTTTTTCACATACATGTACAATGGAACCCTGTTATATGACTGCTGCCGGGTGGTCGTATAAATGGGTTTTGAAATGAAAAAAATGACTGAAAAGCATTCTTCTTTGGGACAAAAAATAAAATGATTGTAATAACAAGGTGGTCTTATTGACAGGGTAGTTGAAAGGTGGGGTTTTACTTTACAGTCAACTGTTACTTATTGTCAAGAAGCCTTATATTAATCCAGAAAAATGTTATGTGTTTATAATATGTTTTATTCCAAAACATAGAGTCAACACATATTAAAACGTCTTTATTGTCCTTATGTAATAAGCCGTTGTCGGAAAAGTGCAATACCCTCTCCCCCTCGCCGGGCCCCCCGCCTTTGGGGACACGCGCTTTTAGGGAAAAAAATCATAACCCCGGGGAAAAAGGTTTGACGGGAAAGGACTCCCCCCATTACGGACTCTCACTAAAACGGAAACTAAACGACGCCCCAAGCGTGCCCGCTATAACGAGAGTTGACTGTAAGTGTAAACTTTTAGAACAATGAAGTATCAAAACCGATTCGTCAATATGATAAAGAAACACATCTGAACACAAAGAAACCAAAAATCATATTTGCTTATTTGTTGATAATGGAACAATTTGAGAAGCACACATAGAGAACACTAGGCAAGGCCTGAAAATTCCTGCCACACATATTTTTTGAAAATAAACAGACACCAGGCAAGTGAAACCAAAAAGATACAGTACCGCTCAAAAGTAAGTTACCATCTCTCGTCTCGTTTCTCGCGAGAATCAACGAAGCGGAAATGTCTGGAATAAATTACGGCAATTATCTTCGAGAAAACGATTAATCTCTTGGAGAGTTTTCACTGTTTAGTCAACTAAAGTTCAAATTTTTTGCTTGATTGGAAAGATTGCTGATTTGTTGACAACGATCGGTTTGTCTTTTTTCACTCGTAAGAAAAGTTCCATTTGAGATGAATGCGTGTGCTAGCGAACTCAAGAGAACTTTCGAAAGTCCGCTTGGTAGTCTTTATTCTTTCTATCACAAATGCAAAAGGTGAATTAAAGCAACTCAAAAATTGAAAATCAAAAGCAAAGCACTTGCGTTACACTGCAACATCTTCACAGGTTTGCATTAAATGTTGCGTGCTCTAGCATGAAAAACTGTTGAATCGAAACTCTTCATGTCGTGAAAGAATTAATTTCATCAAAAATTCAAAACGTGAATGAAAGCAACATCAAAAATCAGAAGTAAAGACGCCTTTAAAAGCACTACTCTCGCTTCAAACATGAGCCAAAAATGAAAAAAGGGAAAATCTTTCTGCCGAGGTCTTGTCTCGCGAGAGGGTAGTACTTTTGAGCGGTACTGCAGTTACCCATATATATGGCTGCAAGGATACGGTGCACTGGTGAATCACAATATTTTTTTGTTAAGATACAAAAGGTTGATATCGGTATTTGAACAAAATATTGCAGTATTGTGAAAAAATAAAATTAATGTTCTTTATCAACATTCAGAAATTACTGTTTTTAATTACTTTTTACCCTAGGGATATGGAAGTTACATTCTGCTTCACTTCTGATCGCATACATGTATTCTATAAAGATGTGACAATTAGTTGTCGACTGACACAGCCTTGTGTGCCCACAAGCAAAAACATGCGGTTCATGAGAAGTTCACTTTGCAAATAGGTTTTCGTTGCTGATGAAGTGGGAAAAAAATGAGTTACCAAAGTAATTGGACAATATAAAAAGATAAAATTGAGGGATACTATGGAATATCCCACAAGTCACTTTTATTTTCTCAGTATACACACAAGCCTTTAGGCGAGTGTTTATACCAAGAAAATACAAGTGACAAGTGGGATATTCCATATTAGTATATACTAAAACAGTGAATAGCGCTTCTGGTGCGCGCTGATTGGCTACTCAATCTCGGAATATCCTTTGCTATTCACCTCCAAGCAACGCACGCGAGAAAATTGTAATCTTTGAAGGAGAAGAACAAGTCAAAAGTCATTCTTTCAGGCTATTTTTATCTCACTGTCTTATACTAAAACAACTATTCACCTCAGTGTCGGTGGCTAGTGGTAAATATATAAATATTCACCACTAGCCACCTCCACTTCTGAATAGTTGTTAAGTATACCACGAGAAAGTGTTGTGTAACTATTTTATACCATGCCATAGAAAATATGCCTTCTTAATTTTGTCGAGAATAAAATCGCGACACACGATGGGAAGGTTGAGTTAAATACCATCAAATATACAACAGCTTTCCTGAATTCTGATTGGCTGTATTTCTTTGGCATGGTATAAAATGTTTTTTATTTTCGTAAAAAAAAAAAAACAAGAAAAAAGAAAAGAGGAAAGAAAAAGGATATTCGTTGGCAATCCAACCCTTCCTCCTCTTCTTCTTTTTTTTTTTTTTTTTGTATTTAAATTAATATTTTTTTTTATTGTAAATAATATAAAAAAATAAAAATACAACTTTTTTTAGTAATATATAACATATTTTTTTTTTTTTTTTTTTTTTTTTTTTATTCCTCTTAACGGAGGGTGTTGTGTACAAAAAAAAAAAAAAGAACTGTGGGATTTTTCCAAGTAAACCACCTGAAAGCGTTGCATAACTAGTATGTATCGTATTGTACGAATCATGTTGTGAAAAAAGTATCGTTGCAGCACAGCTTCATAACCAATAGGAAAATCTACTTGTCCCTAACAACTGAATAGGCCTTATTCAAGCCCTGATACACTGTATGTTTATAATATTTTTACTTTCTTACTCATTAAGTCCTATTGTTTGATTCTTTCCTGGCAGGCCAACAAAGAAAGACAGTGAGTTAGTTGTAATATCATCCTCCTCTTCTGATGACGATTCTGACAAGGAACAGAAGAAAGACACAAAAGAACCAGTTGTGAAAAAAGAGCAAGACAAGATGGAGACCTCCTTTGCTGATGTTGTGAAAAATGAAGTACAGTCAAATCCAACTGAATTGAGTGAACAAAATCCTGCTCCAGTAAATGCTATTGTAAAACAACAAGCAGACGGCAAGGATTCTGACTCCGATGAATGCATCTCACAAGAAGATCTTCTAGCACAGCTGGGTTTAAGCTCAGTTAAAGAGCTTAACAGAAAGGAGACAGTGAATAGTACAGACGTTACACCATCTGCTAATGCAAATGGTGTTGAGAAAAAACCTGTGATATCTCACAGGGCAAGAGAAAGTATTGTGGACTTCTTGAAAGTACCAAAACTGACCTCTCTGGAAAGTAAGAAAAAAGTGAATGGCGAGACAAAGGGCGATGTTGCTATTGCCAATGGAGATACCAGCGATGGTTCAAGGCCTGATTCACCTCTTTCTGATGAAAATGACGATGACCTGCAGGCTAAAGAAAAATTGATTGCACACCTCAGGAATGAACTAAGGCAAGAGGAAGCTAAGCTTCTCTTGTTAAAGAAGTTACATGCTGCACAAAATGATGTCAAAGGTAACGCAAAACTACTGAAGGAAAACGTTGCTGAGAAAGCACCGGCACAAACAGCTGCTCCACAGAGTAACCAGCCGGCGAAATCCTCCATGCAAATGCCAAGCAAAAAGGGGCAGAACCTTCCTCCCCCACCACCACTGAAGGCATCAACAGTGTTAGCATCCTCCACGTTTCACCCACCAAGAGATGTACCAGGACAACCAAGGCTGCTTCCAAAAGGAAGTACTACCGCCCAAGCACAGTCTTCAAACACTGGTTCATCAAAGTTTGTAGGTTCTGCTGCACAGACTCTCAAGGAGTTTGCTGTGCAACAGCAGTCCCTGCATCAACAGTCATCCCAACCTCACTCAAAACCTGGTTCTTCTGCGATTGCTGACCTTCAAAACGTTGTTACATGCATGGCAAACTTAATTCAGCCAACGCCACTGTACCCTCACAGCGGAGGCCGAGGCAGTCCAGTGTACTCAGCAGCTAATCAGCCTGCCCCAGTTCGCCCCACTCCTGTCAGAGCAAACAATGTCAGCAGCCTCCCAGCTAGTAGTGGGTATGTGTCATTTCAACATCACTTGCCAAGCAGCTCTCATCAGCAAAGTGCTGGTGGGAAACAAGCTGCGGCCAAGATGGCGTTACGGAAACAGCTGGAGAGAACCCTGCTTCAGATTCCACCTCCTAAGCCGCCTCCCCCTGAATGGTCATTCATTCCCAGCCTTGGTAGCCCGGATTTTATGGTTTTGGTCGGAATGGAGTCTGTTGTGAATGTCATGGCTGCTAAAGAGGCAAAGAGTAAACAAAACACTCCACTGCAGGAACAAACAATAAATCCCAAAGTTTGTTCACGCTGTAACACTGATTTCTCACCTTCATGGACCAAGAAACAAGATGGTGGCTCAGGATTGGTGACTGTGTGTGAGAAGTGTAGCACTGTCAATGTGAAGAAAGAGCTTAAATCAGAGCACACTGCTCGCTTGAAGGCAGCATTCCTTAAAGCTCTTAAGCAAGAGCAAGAGATAGAACAAAAGATCAATGACAGCCCATCAATTGCTCCTAAGCCTCATCACCAAGGCCAAAAGTCGTCTACCCAGCCTCAGCTAGCCCCTGCGCCCCCGCGTCATCACATCGCACACCACCAACCCATTGTGCATCACCACCACCAGCCCGTTCAACCTGGGCTGTATCACCACCATCAGCCGCACACCAACTCTCTCCTGTTTCAACTGCAGCAGCAACACCTCCAGCAACAACACCAAGAGTTGGAGGCTGCAGCACGGCAGCAAGCTGACGTAAGATGGCACCCTTACTTAAGTCAGCACCATCACTCTGGGTCTCGTAACCCACAACATCATCACAGCTATGTATCGGACTCTGATAGACAGTATTTGCTGGACATGATTCCTTCTTTGCCAGCACCGACTCTTGGTTATGGCTCTAGTAGAATCTAGCTGTGTCTTGAAACCAAGCATCTTGAGCCTTGTTAAATTACAGCGCATTCCTGTTTTGTCAAATTTTCTTTAGTAGAAAATGATAATCCACATGCCACCCCATTCTATTATATTATTCTCTCTCTCAACTGGTGTACATAGCATTGATATCTCTAAAACAAAAATAAGTTGTCCTCATCCTTATGTTTAGAATGATAAGATAACAAATTCAGTTTCCTCACACGACAGTAGTCGCATCTGTTTTGTTTGTTAAAGGGTTTTTGTATAACAAATTATGTCAGACTTAGGTTGCTTTCCATTAGACTAAGTCAGAACTGGCTGGCCAGACCAGTATATTAAAGAACAGAATTCCTTTGTTAGTCAGATTTGTCCTGTCAAATCCATCAATGCATAATGATTATACACTGTTGTGGTGGATTTGTGGGAAATTCTTGTGGGAAAGGGACCACTTCACATAGAAAAACACCACACCGGCCGGCCAGTTCTGACTAATGGAGAGCGCCCTAAGAGATATAGTTAGGCCATGGATAGTTTCCTAGACATGAAAGTAGTGAGAATAATTCTAAAGCAGTTGCAATGCACATCTGTTGAGAGGAGTTCTTTGAGAATTACCATTAACCCTTTCACTCCCAGAGTCAAACCTCATTACAGGCAAACCTCTCATAAGAAGACATTCTTGTGACCAAAGGAAGTGTCTGATTACAAGAGGTGACCATTTAAGGGAGTTAAAAAATGTAGTTTGTTGTGGTTCAGACCATAATGAAGTGCTTGCAAGAAATGTTCATGTACGGAAGGTGTCCATTGTCAAAGGTTCATTGTGTGTAAATCTAACTTTGAGCTGTGTGGATGAATTCTTGTGTTACCATTCGTTTGAAAGCTACTGACTGGAATGTAAACCTGTTACGGTTTGTTTTTTCCAAATTCTTCAGAAATATAAATGTTTGGGATTGTTATCGGGTTTTTGTTTCTAAATATGGATTCTCTCATGGGAGTGAAAGGGTTATCTGATTGGCTAGCAAAGCAGCTATCAGCTTTGAATGGAAACAATGGTAGTGCTAAGGTTTTTGTTTTTCTTTCTGTGGCATGTAGAAGGTACTGCAATTTAACAAGGCTCAAGTGCCAAATAAGTATTTTCTTCACTGTATGTAGTGCTTTAGTAAGTTTATCTCTGTAATTGTGTGACTTGCTGTGCTTCTTCCATTGACATTTTTTGGACGGCCATCTTGCCTAGAGACCTACACCACGTGTCGTTTTCTCTTTTTACAGCAAGAGGCCTGGAATTATGACTGTTTTTAACTAATTGACATTCCTTCATGTAGTCATTATAATCAGAAGCCAAGGACAGCTTCAATTGACTCATGATTGGTTTGAATCTACATGAAAGAATGTTAGTAAATTACAGCAAGGCGCCCAAAAGTGTGACCACTTTTAATTTATTCACATTCTTTCATGCAGATTTAATCCAATCAGAAGTCAACTGAAAGCTATCCACGGCTTTTGATTGGATTAAATCTGCACGAAAGAATGTGAATAAATTAACAGTGGTCACACTTTTGGGCGCCTTGCTGTAAAAGTGGTCGCACTTTTGGGCTTCTTGGTGTAAGATGACAAAAGAATATATCTGACATAGCTGCTAAGTGAAGTTACCTGATAACATTTAAATCAAGACTTGTTATTGCAGTTTTCAGTGATAAGCGAAATCTGAAATTCAAAATCCAACTGATTGTGTTTTTCGCTGCCGTCAATCATAATGATAGTGACGCATAATGAACCATGACAAACAGAAACAAACAAAATGGTTCAAAAACTACTTATCACAACTGACAGACGTGACCCTTTGACCTGGTTGAAGCGATTTTCTGTTTCCCGAGAGGTCTGCAAAAATGACTTGGCAGCAGCAAAGAGCTTAAACCGTTGAGTGTGGATTGAATTTCAGGGTTCGCATTCACTGAACATCGTATAAAGCTGCCAGGTGGTAGTTCCTTTGTGTTTGGTTTTGTCTACATTTCCCTTTACATTCAACTCTCGCCTTACGGACACCCAGCTATTGCGGGCACTCGCTATTACGGACAAAATCCTGATCCCCTGGGAATAACTTACTTAACTTAAACTTATGGCCATAAGCCCTAAGTGGGCAAAGGGCCGGTATAAGGTTGACTGAAAATGACTCCCGCTATTACGGACTCTCACTATAACGGACACTAAACGACGCCCTGAGCGTGTCCGCTATAACGAGAGTTGAAAACTTTCTTATTCCATTTTTTCTGTATAAAATTCTTAAAACCTATTTTGTGGCAAGAGGAGCCATTATATTTGAATCTTTTGCTTAGTATTCTTATTTCTTCCAAGCAAAAATGGACACTTCATGCATTATTTATTATAAGAAAAAAACTATTGTTCCAGAGGCACTGTCCTGTAGTATATATTAAATAATTAAAAATGGAGTTCTACTGATAAGCTGGTGTACTGAATGCAGTTTTATAATTAAAAGCAATTGTTGGACAAGTATGACAAAACTTGGCCAATTTGACATAAGCTCCTTTAAAAATATTGGCAATATTTTTTCTGCAAGACACTGGCAAATGGTTACATACCGTAAACACTGGGCTTATACAACTTCAAAAGGGGTCTGGGTGGCCATGTAACTGGGGGAGCTTATAAGGGGGGTGGGAAGCTCGTAGGCAGCATAAAAAACTGAGGGAACGTTTCTGAAACCCTCTAAGAATATGACGTCACAAGCTAACTCGCACGTAAGACCGCTTTTCAGATTGATCACGGGCTTGAGTTTGCGAACCTTGTAATGGCGGACGGGGTTTCGGACGTTTTCGGTCAGCTATTTCCAGGTTCAGTAGGATTACATCGCGCCGAGTTCAATTTGGGTAAACGTCGACCTTTTAAATGGATCTTCCTTCAAAAAAGTTGGGACGCCTAGACCTGAGAAAGATGGCTCTACTAACTGGGGTGTGCCGGTATGATCTGGGGTTGGGAGGGGAGGGGAGCCTATAACCGATATTTTAAGATAATTATTGTGATGGTTTAAGTCAAAAATCTTTCTTATGTTATGTCAGGAGCCCAGGTCATGTAAGTTATGGTATTTTGATCAATCAAAAAGGGAAAAAGTACACAGTGATAATGACTGACACCATAACCAGGCAAGGGACTTTAAACTTATCAACAATGGATGAGCTTGGGGAAGGTGCCTGGAAAGATAGTGAAGCCTCGAGCACAAAAGCCGAGAGCGTAGGGTTACCATGACAACCCTGTGAGCGGCAACCACCAGGCACCGTCACACTGCATACCCAGTGGAACCATGATACTTACCTCATACTTACCAGAGACGGAGGGAGGGCAGGGAGAAGACGCCAAAGACAGTAGAACGGCAAAAGTGCATGTGAAAATGAGCTGACCTCAGAAGCCGAGCTGTAAAACCACGCGACCCGACCCCCCCCCCCCCTCCCACTACGCATGACCAAAACATGGATAGGCTGCTGACCAGCATTGTTTCGCGTTTAACTTAGCTTAAATTACATTTAACCACATGTAAATAACCCGATTTCGTGGTACGGATCAACTCCGCTCTGGAGGAGCGGGGAGAAAGAGACCCTGGGAACGAGGTTGGAAACGTATACGGATAAGAAAAGAATACTATCGTCCCATGTCAGGTTCACCGCGGTCAAACGTCTCAGTCAGATTTTTTTTTTTCTATTTCGGGGAATTTCGTTCATTATGGAGTTTCAGAATGAGCAAGGATAGATAAAATAGCTCCTGAGTGTAGACATATTCCCATTTCCTCAGGTAAACGAGTGTTTTTACTTTTTAAATGTTCCGCATCCGAACCAAAACGGCTTTGACAAATTCGCGCCGACGAGTCAGCTTATCGCCCTTTTCGAACACGTAGAACTATTTTAGTAAGGCTCCAAAAAACTTAGTAAATCTTCAGGATACCGGTAATGTATGAACTGTGAAAATTAAAACCTTATTTTTGAAGTACTTTTCTTGTTTTTTTTTTTTGCATATTTCTGATGTTTGACCGCTGAAAACAATGTCAGGAGCCCGTGGACTCCTCTCCATATTTGGTAACGAGACATCTGAGCTACAGGTTGAACTTCTTATTATAGAAGAATTAGCGACATGTGTTAATTTGATTTCTTAAAACACGTTGATTACATGCATCTAAACTGATAGAACTTTTCGTATTTTCATGTTAATCTTATCACGCGTAAATGTTGTTCGCGGTGAAATGCTTCGTTAGGGACCGTTCATTTTTTATGGGGGGGGGGGGGGGGCTGGTGGGATTTGATAGATAGTCACTGTTATATATAATGGCCCCCGCTTCTTCATCGCAAATTTTTACCTGCCCCCCCCCCCCCCCCAATAAAAACTGTTTATTGTGGATGCCGTTTGTTAGTATGGGTTTATTGCATATGTAACCAGTAATCTGTTGCGATTGGTACATAACAAAGTAGGGGGGTCCGGGGACATGCTCCCCCGGAAAATTTTGAAATTTCAGAACCTCGGGAATGTTCTTTTGAGCATTCTGGCAAGATGTTTTTTTACTATACAGGAGCCCTCATTACAACACTTAAAAGTATCATTATTTTCATTGACCCCCCTTACAGACCATATCTTTTGGCTGCCTTTCATGGTACCCCCCCCCCCCCCCACCCTCAAATCCCACCAGCCCCCCTACCTCATAAAAATTTCTATATTCCTATAATAAGGCATCCGTTGCTCCGGGTTAAACGTAGCCTGCGAATACGGCAGCCTCTGTGCGCTCTGACCCGCTTGTTGCCGAATGCAACAAGCGGGTTGGAGCGAGGAGAGACGGCCGTATTCGCAGGGTACGGTACGTTAAACGGTAGTTTACTAGTATTTGTGTACGGGTACGAGTACGACTACCAGTACACCGACAATGGGTGTCATTAATGTGTTAAAAATTCAATATATTTTCTGTGTTGCCTGTCATCCAATTGATGTTCTTATACGCTCTAAATGAAAAAAGTATATCCAACGTCGCAACATACATTGATTTCCGCGGTCGGCGCCTCGACTTCACACAGCCTCATTCTCATTCACTGGGTTTCGGCTGCTTTTTCTTCCACTGCTCTCGGGTCCCGCCATCCTCGGAGACCCAGGGGCAGTTAGTGGGGCGAGGGAAACGCGAAAATGCGGGTATTAAAGATTATTATGGGATATCCCTGAGTAGCTGAAACACAGAAACACATACGCTTCAATTTAAGAGAACTTTTAGAAGTCTAAAAGCACCTCCTTATTTCCAAACGTTCAACGCGGCAACACGAGGCAAATGGGCCAAAACTTCTGGAAAATAACGTTTTTTGGAACAGAAGTTGCTTCTAGACCTCGCCTGGCTCAGTGCGCCTTCGATCGCCAAGTTTACCGCCAGTCTTGGGAGGGCTTAGCAATCTTCGGACAACAACACATCTCGCTTCTTTGAGATATGCTAGCGACTTACGGGTTTCCGGACTTAATGATGTCCTTTCACCACCAGACGGGCGCAAATATGT
>NC_135758.1:7426121-7506121 GCF_052425735.1 Oculina patagonica | reverse complement strand
TTCCATTTGATATCCCGCTATGACTTGAGAACGACGTTAAGCCAACGTCGAAAAGTACGTTGTCGGTTAAACATTTTGTATTAATTGTAACTTTATCGCAATAATTAGTGCCTTAGATAATACACACACTCTTCGAGGAGAAATTTTTACTATTTTTTGTTGTGTAGATAACATTGCAATTTGAGAAGTTTGCGAAAAATCTGTGAAATGCGTTTGTCTCAACAGGTTTCGTCTAAGATTGTAGTTGATTTGGAATTTAATCTTTAGCTCTTTTTAACGTTATAAAGTACAATTGACAATTTTGACATGGATAATTGAGCAATATAAATAAATAAATCATTATTTAATATTTTAGTTTGTGTAGCGCGCGGATATTTTAAAGGAAGCGCGCGCTCTCTTTTCGAAGGAAACGACTCGATTGTTGCGTCACTTGCGACAACGGACAAAGACTAGAAAGCTTTCCGAGAGCAACGTAGCTCTTGCTTGCAACAGAAAACCTAGATTCGGCAGTGAAACTAGAGAAAATTTGATTGGACTGCTATTGAAAGGATTTGTTAGAATACGATGATGATAGCTCTATTGACAGACTACAAAGAGTGCTCCGAGAACTGGAGGAAAGAGTTGACAGGTATTTTGAAGACTTAGGTGAAATTGAAAAAATGTGCAAGCAAGCACATGAAGATGTAAAGAGGTTCCAGCTGAAAGCTAAAGTTGAGAAGAATAGTGAAGAGAGATGCTGAGATACAAGGCAAAATGTTCTCAGCTGTTAAATGGATATCGTGTTATAAGGCGGCTAAATATGCTCTTGTAGGTAGAATACGCGTGCTTGTTGAAAGATGCTGATGCTATATTGATTTTAAAGTAATTTTACCGAAGAATCTACTCGAAAAAAAATTGTTAAAAGGTAAGTGTACAATAATTGATCACCTAAGAGAGCTTAAAAGAGGCAGACTGCACGGGCATGTCTCGATATCCCGCGTTACCCGCGGGAAGTGAACAATGAAGAACCCGAGATTTCAGAATATTCTCGACTCCTTTTTAAATCGAAAAGAGATGAATGAGTCTTAGTAACAGTCGGTTTACAATCGGTTTACTTTGAATGTTGAACACAACCAAAGCGTAAAAGAACGGTTTACAACGGTTTACAACGGTTTACATAGACAATAAAAGATGATCATCAGAGTTCTTTTTAAATAGCTGTAAACCGTGTAAACCGTTTGTAAACCGTGTAAAGCGTTTGTAAACCGTTAAAATAAGCACACATCCTCTTGTAAACCGTTCAAAATCAATCACAGTATTTACAGTTATTTAACGTTCTAGCGGATAACTTGTCAGCCGACGGATTCCATTTGGAACAAAAAACTGCGATTTAGTATAGGAAAACCGTCGTTTGCAATAGTTTAATATTAACCACCAGTCCGTCACGAGTCATTTTATTTGACACGCTTGGGACGCAATCGTGTGACGTTATTCTATACTTTATCCACAAAAGAACATTGTGGGTTTTTTTTACAAACTGAGTTCGCGTTATCTCATTTTATAACGCTTGAGACGTAATCGCGCGAGAGAACTTTCGTTCCATTCCTTTCAAATGCTGAATTTGTTAAATTTCTTTTGTTCTCTGCACTGAACGCTTCTCAGTTTTATTACGAAAATCGGGTGCAATTTAATATACTCATTGTATACTCTATTCTTTTGTTAATCAAAAACGATATTGGAGAACGCGATACAAATTGTTCTAACTACAACAACTAACGTACATGAAAATCTCATTTTATCTCATTTATTTTGAAGTTTAAGAGGCAGATTCTTCACTTAAAAAACGTTCAATTCGATATAGCATCAGCTTGCGTCTACAAAGGCACCTATTCTTCCTGCAAAAGCATCTAAGGCAGGCTTAAAATGATACATGCCTGCAACAGTCACTTTTTAGATTAATCATAAAAATCATTTTTCCCGCCCCGTCCCCCATTTCAATGTTGTCAAATGACGGATTCTTTGCGCAGTATGTTGGGGGGCTCAACATTGTCATATGTTGCAGTATGTTGGGAAGCTCAATGTTGTCAAATGACGGATTATTTGCGCAGTATGTTTGGAAGCTCAACATTTTAATATGTTGCAGTATGTTGGGAAGCTCAATGTTGTCAAATGACGGATTCTTTGCGCAGTATGTTGGAAAGCTCAACATTGTAATATGTTGCAGTATGTTGGGAAGCTCAATGTTGTCAAATGACGGATTATTTGCGCAGTATGTTGGAAAGCTCAACATTTTAATATGTTGCAGTATGTTGGGAAGCTCAATGTTGTCAAATGACGGATTATTTGCGCAGTATGTTGGGAAGCTCAACATTTTAATATGTTGCAGTATGTTGGGAAGCTCAATGTTGTCAAATGACGGATTCTTTGCGCAGTATGTTGGGAAGCTCAACATTGTAATATGTTGCAGTATGTTGGGAAGCTCAATGTTGTCAAATGACGGATTCTTTGCGCAGTATGTTGGAAAGCTCAACATTGTAATATGTTGCAGTATGTTGGAAAGCTCAATGTTGTCAAATGACAGATTATTTGCGCAGTATGTTGGAAAGCTCAACATTTTAATATGTTGCAGTATGTTGGGAAGCTCAATGTTGTCAAATGACGGATTATTTGCGCAGTATGTTGGAAAGCTCAACATTGTAATATGTTGCAGTATGTTGGGAAGCTCAATGTTGTCAAATGACGGATTCTTTGCGCAGTATGTTGGAAAGCTCAACATTGTAATATGTTGCAGTATGTTGGGAAGCTCAATGTTGTCAAATGACGGATTATTTGCGCAGTATGTTGGAAAGCTCAACATTTTAATATGTTGCAGTATGTTGGGAAGCTCAATGTTGTCAAATGACGGATTCTTTGCGCAGTATGTTGGGGGGCTCAACATTGTAATATGTTGCAGTATGTTGGGAAGCTCAATGTTGTCAAATGACGGATTCTTTGCGCAGTATGTTGGGAAGCTCAACATTTTAATATGTTGCAGTATGTTGGGAAGCTCAATGTTGTCAAATGACGGATTATTTGCGCAGTATGTTGGGAAGCTCAACATTGTAATATGTTGCAGTATGTTGGGAAGCTCAATGTTGTCAAATGACGGATTCTTTGCGCAGTATGTTGGAAAGCTCAACATTGTAATATGTTGCAGTATGTTGGAAAGCTCAATGTTGTCAAATGACGGATTATTTGCGCAGTATGTTGGAAAGCTCAACATTGAAATGGAGAGTGAGGAGAAAAAGAATTAATTTGGATATCGTGGCAACACTTTTAACGAGCTAGGGCTACAAAATACACTGTAAATATAATATACATGTACTCAAGCAGTAGCTACTGACTCAACCAATATCCAATGAAACAAAGCATTCTACGCCAACAAGACTAATATATCTATAAATTATAAGATAAAAAAAAAAATTCAAATTCTTTTCATGATTTACCAATGCTTGAAAAGTGATGTTGTCTAAAAAAAACAACTTTTAGTACACTAATACAGCAAAATATAAATAAATTAACAAAAAATAAATAAATAAATAAATTAATTAATTAATAAAAAAATAAAAAAAGACCAATTCCTAGAGCCGTAGGGTCGCATCTTCACGCGGGGAGAGTTTATTCGGCCCCCAAGCCATTTAGAATAAACCCTATACTGGAAGATTCGAACCCGCGACTTTGAGGTGATGAAGCTACATCAGCCGCCGGCAGCGATGCCACTTCGCCACCTCGGGAATCCGTTGGGATGATACTAAAAAATTTGAATGTGTATACTTGGAATTAATTAATTAATTAACTTCCGCCGGAAACTGGCTGAAATCGAGGCTAAGATTGTTTCGCGGCAGTGAAACTTTTTTCAAACCCGGCGAAAGGTTTTTGACCAGGCGGTCAGTCGTCCGTCATTATCCTGCGCGTTTCGATAGCGAAATATGACGTTTCTCCTTCCTGCGCACTCAGTTCAAATGGGCTAAGATTATTCCGCGGAAAACCTGGTAAACTCAAGATCACTCAAGGCTCAAGCGCTTGTGGTGAGCAAAACATTTTTGGATCAAGAGATCGGTTGTTGGTCATTATTCCGCGCGTTTCGATGGCGAAATACGCCATCGAAACGCCCGTCGACTTCGATTGAGCAATAGGTAACTTAACATCGCTTCTAACAAGCTGTTTTATTTGTTGATAGTTTATTACAGTTGAATTTCACGTATTAAGAACGAAAGTACCAAGGAAAAAATGTGTTAACGTTTCGTCTTCGAGAAGCCTTTTTTACCGAGAAGATTTATGATAATATAAATACACAAACTAATGAATAAGTGCCAAGCCATTTGTTAAATGTATTGTTTAATTGTATTTCACACTTTGATCTATTGTTGACTTGTAGCACTTGTATACTCTCATTTCGTATGCGATTTTGACTTGAGAACAACATTAAGCCAACGTCAAAGAGCACGTTGTTGGTTAAACATTTTGTTTTGATTGTAATTTCATAACAATAATTGGTGACTTAGATAATGAACACAATCTCCGAGGAGAAAGAGTTTTCCAATGCAAAAGCCGGTGAAAAACGCTAAGAGCGCTTGTATACTGTGCTCAAAGCCCTCAAGTGGTATTTTTCTCAACGTTCTTTCAAACAGTTTAACAATAATTTTAAGCAGAGCGCAATTGTTCAAAGGGAAGATAATGCCATCCACCGGAGAAATCGCTATCCAGTGAATAAGTGTTGACAAAACATACTGCGCTTTCTATCGGATATAGTGTTGGAGAGGGACACGCCAATGTTTTGCACGACGAAATTAAAAGTGATTTCGTTTGTTATAAAGGTAGTGTAGTGGACGACATTGAAACGCACATGATGACTGTAATAAGAAGGCGTGTGTTCAGCTTGTATGCGCCGATCCCTGGAACGGAGCAAGTGAGTTTAAATCCCTGCGGCAGATGTTTCGCTCAGCTAATCTAGTTATAACGAGCAACGATTACGTGAACTGCAATGTTTACATCGTTTTCACGACAGTCAAAAGCTGAGAAAACATCACAACTTGTAGAGGTTAATATAATAATTTCGTGTATAGTACACTATTATGCAAATAGCAACGGGTTACCATTGTAACCCGTAAAGTTATAACAAGTTTATCGGAGTAATCATCTTCTTAATCTCAGCGAGTTACAATGGTAACCCGTTGAACTGCAACTACAATCCTCGGTCGCGCCCTAAAAAAACAAAGAGGCTGTGAGCCCCTGAATCCGGAAAATTAATTATGAAACAAGAATAAAAATCCGCGATTTTGACGCTTACTCATATCAGTGTTTCTGCTGAGTTGAAAGACTGCCGCTCTTTTATCTGCGGCGATAAATTTCTCAAAAATCATTGGGCCTTTTCCCGCTTTTCTGTTTATGCACCGATCTATTTAACGTGTGCATTAGGCTAGGTGTTCAGCGGGATTTCTTTTATAGCCATTTTGCAACAAAAAAGGTGTCATGCTGCCCACAACAGTAACACTCCCTTTTCCCGCGAAAATTACAGCTGTTTTGTGATTGTTCGAACGACTAGATTTCGTGACTTGAACTCACGATATATAACGTAGACAATCTTGTAGCAGGAAGCTTAGCAATACGGATACCATTTGGGACAGAAAACGGCGATTTAGTATATGAAAACCGTCGTTTGCAATAGTTTAATATCAACCACCAGCCCGTCACGCGTAATTTCATCTGCCACGCTTGGGACGTAATCGCGTGATGCGATTGCTATACTTTAAAATTATATTCAGCACTTGTACACTTCCATTTGATATCCCGCTATGACTTGAGAACGACGTTAAGCCAACGTCGAAAAGTACGTTGTCGGTTAAACATTTTGTATTAATTGTAACTTTATCGCAATAATTAGTGCCTTAGATAATACACACACTCTTCGAGGAGAAATTTTCACTATTTTTTGTTGTGTAGATAACATTGCAATTTGAGAAGTTTGCGAAAAATCTGTGAAATGCGTTTGTCTCAACAGGTTTCGTCTAAGATTGTAGTTGATTTGGAATTTAATCTTTAGCTCTTTTTAACGTTGTAAAGTACAATTGACAATTTTGACATGGATAATTGAGCAATATTAATAAATAAATCATTATTTAATATTTTAGTTTGTGTAGCGCGCGGATATTTTAAAGGAAGCGCGCGCTCTCTTTTCGAAGGAAACGACTCGATTGTTGCGTCACTTGCGACAACGGACAAAGACTAGAAAGCTTTCCGAGAGCAACGTAGCTCTTGCTTGCAACAGAAAACCTAGATTCGGCAGTGAAACTAGAGAAAATTTGATTGGACTGCTATTGAAAGGATTTGTTAGAATACGATGATGATAGCTCTATTGACAGACTACAAAGAGCGCTCCGAGAACTGGAGGAAAGAGTTGACAGGTATTTGAAGAGTTAGGTGAAATTGAAAAAATGTGCAAGCAAGCACATGAAGATGTAAAGAGGTTCCTGCTGAAAGCTAAAGTTGAGAAGAATAGTGAAGAGAGATGCTGAGATACAAGGCAAAATGTTCTCAGCTGTTAAATGGATATCGTGTTATAAGGCGGCTAAATATGCTCTTGTAGGTAGAATACGCGTGCTTGTTGAAAGATGCTGATGCTATATTGATTTTAAAGTAATTTTACCGAAGAATCTACTCGAAAAAAAATTGTTAAAAGGTAAGTGTACAATAATTGATCACCTAAGAGAGCTTAAAAGAGGCAGACTGCACGGGCATGTCTCGATATCCCGCGTTACCCGCGGGAAGTGAACAATGAAGAACCCGAGATTTCAGAATATTCTCGACTCCTTTTTAAATCGAAAAGAGATGAATGAGTCTTAGTAACAGTCGGTTTACAATCGGTTTACTTTGAATGTTGAACACAACCAAAGCGTTAAAGAACGGTTTACAACGGTTTACATAGACAATAAAAGATGATCATCAGAGTTCTTTTTAAATAGCTGTAAACCGTGTAAACCGTTTGTAAACCGTGTAAAGCGTTTGTAAACCGTTAAAATAAGCACACATCCTCTTGTAAACCGTTCAAAATCAATCACAGTATTTACAGTTATTTAACGTTCTAGCGGATAACTTGTCAGCCGACGGATTCCATTTGGAACAAAAAACTGCGATTTAGTATAGGAAAACCGTCGTTTGCAATAGTTTAATATTAACCACCAGTCCGTCACGAGTCATTTTATTTGACACGCTTGGGACGCAATCGTGTGACGTTATTCTATACTTTATCCACAAAAGAACATTGTGGGTTTTTTTTACAAACTGAGTTCGCGTTATCTCATTTTATAACGCTTGAGACGTAATCGCGCGAGAGAACTTTCGTTCCATTCCTTTCAAATGCTGAATTTGTTAAATTTCTTTTGTTCTCTGCACTGAACGCTTCTCAGTTTTATTACGAAAATCGGGTGCAATTTAATATACTCATTGTATACTCTATTCTTTTGTTAATCAAAAACGATATTGGAGAACGCGATACAAATTGTTCTAACTACAACAACTAACGTACATGAAAATCTCATTTTATCTCATTTATTTTGAAGTTTAAGAGGCAGATTCTTCACTTAAAAAACGTTCAATTCGATATAGCATCAGCTTGCGTCTACAAAGGCACCTATTCTTCCTGCAAAAGCATCTAAGGCAGGCTTAAAATGATACATGCCTGCAACAGCCACTTTTTAGATTAATCATAAAAATCATTTTTCCCGCCCCGTCCCCCATTTCAATGTTGTCAAATGACGGATTCTTTGCGCAGTATGTTGGGGGGCTCAACATTGTCATATGTTGCAGTATGTTGGGAAGCTCAATGTTGTCAAATGACGGATTATTTGCGCAGTATGTTTGGAAGCTCAACATTTTAATATGTTGCAGTATGTTGGGAAGCTCAATGTTGTCAAATGACGGATTCTTTGCGCAGTATGTTGGGAAGCTCAACATTGTAATATGTTGCAGTATGTTGGGAAGCTCAATGTTGTCAAATGACGGATTCTTTGCGCAGTATGTTGGAAAGCTCAACATTGTAATATGTTGCAGTATGTTGGGAAGCTCAATGTTGTCAAATGACGGATTATTTGCGCAGTATGTTGGAAAGCTCAACATTTTAATATGTTGCAGTATGTTGGGAAGCTCAATGTTGTCAAATGACGGATTCTTTGCGCAGTATGTTGGGGGGCTCAACATTGTAATATGTTGCAGTATGTTGGGAAGCTCAATGATGTCAAATGACGGATTCTTTGCGCAGTATGTTGGAAAGCTCAACATTGTAATATGTTGCAGTATGTTGGGAAGCTCAATGTTGTCAAATGACGGATTCTTTGCGCAGTAGGTTGGAAAGCTCAACATTGTAACATGTTGCAGTATGTTGGGAAGCTCAATGTTGTCAAATGACGGATTATTTGCGCAGTATGTTGGAAAGCTCAACATTGAAATGGAGAGTGAGGAGAAAAAGAATTAATTTGGATATCGTGGCAACACTTTTAACGAGCTAGGGCTACAAAATACACTGTAAATATAATATACATGTACTCAAGCAGTAGCTACTGACTCAACCATTATCCAATGAAACAAAGCATTCTACGCCAACAAGACTAATATATCTATAAATTATAAGATAAAAAAAAATTCAAATTCTTTTCATGATTTACCAATGCTTGAAAAGTGATGTTGTCTAAAAAAAACAACTTTTAGTACACTAATACAGCAAAAGATAAATAAATTAACAAAAAATAAATAAATAAATAAATTAATTAATTAATAAAAAAAATAAAAAAAGACCACTTCCTAGAGCCGTAGGGTCGCATCTTCACGCGGGGAGAGTTTATTCGGCCCCCAAGCCATTTAGAATAAACCCTATACTGGAAGATTCGAACCCGCGACTTTGAGGTGATGAAGCTACATCAGCCGCCGGCAGCGATGCCACTTCGCCACCTCGGGAATCCGTTGGGATGATACTAAAAAATTTGAATGTGTATACTTGGAATTAATTAATTAATTAACTTCCGCCGGAAACTGGCTGAAATCGAGGCTAAGATTGTTTCGCGGCCGTGAAACTTTTTTCAAACCCGGCGAAAGGTTTTTGACCAGGCGGTCAGTCGTCCGTCATTATCCTGCGCGTTTCGATAGCGAAATATGACGTTTCTCCTTCCTGCGCACTCAGTTCAAATGGGCTAAGATTATTCCGCGGAAAACCTGGTAAACTCAAGATCACTCAAGGCTCAAGCGCTTGTGGTGAGCAAAACATTTTTGGATCAAGAGATCGGTTGTTGGTCATTATTCCGCGCGTTTCGATGGCGAAATACGCCATCGAAACGCCCGTCGACTTCGATTGAGCAATAGGTAACTTAACATCGCTTCCAACAAGCTGTTTTATTTGTTGATAGTTTATTACAGTTGAATTTCACGTATTAAGAACGAAAGTACCAAGGAAAAAGAGTGTTAACGTTTCGTCTTCGAGAAGCCTTTTGTACCGAGAAGATTTATGATAATATAAATACACAAACTAATGAATAAGTGCTAAGCCATTTGTTAAATGTATTGTTTAATTGTATTTCACACTTTGATCTATTGTTGACTTGTAGCACTTGTATACTCTCATTTCGTATGCGATTTTGACTTGAGAACAACATTAAGCCAACGTCAAAGAGCACGTTGTTGGTTAAACATTTTGTTTTGATTGTAATTTCATAACAATAATTGGTGACCTAGATAATGAACACAATCTCCGAGGAGAAAGAGTTTTCCAATGCAAAAGCCGGTGAAAAACGCTAAGAGCGCTTGTATACTGTGCTCAAAGCCCTCAAGTGGTATTTTTCTCAACGTTCTTTCAAACAGTTTAACAATAATTTTAAGCAGAGCGCAATTGTTCAAAGGGAAGATAATGCCATCCACCGGAGAAATCGCTATCCAGTGAATAAGTGTTGACAAAACATACTGCGCTTTCTATCGGATATAGTGTTGGAGAGGGACACGCCAATGTTTTGCACGACGAAATTAAAAGTGATTTCGTTTGTTATAAAGGTAGTGTAGTGGACGACATTGAAACGCACATGATGACTGTAATAAGAAGGCGTGTGTTCAGCTTGTATGCGCCGATCCCTGGAACGGAGCAAGTGAGTTTAAATCCCTGCGGCAGATGTTTCGCTCAGCTAATCTAGTTATAACGAGCAACGATTTCGTGAACTGCAATGTTTACATCGTTTTCACGACAGTCAAAAGCTGAGAAAACATCACAACTTGTAGAGGTTAATATAATAATTTCGTGTATAGTACACTATTATGCAAATAGCAACGGGTTACCATTGTAACCCGTAAAGTTATAACAAGTTTATCGGAGTAATCATCTTCTTAATCTCAGCGAGTTACAATGGTAACCCGTTGAACTGCAACTACAATCCTCGGTCGCGCCCTAAAAAAACAAAGAGGCTGTGAGCCCCTGAATCCGGAAAATTAATTATGAAACAAGAATAAAAATCCGCGATTTTGACGCGACAGTGTTTAGCGGTGTTTTATTTTCGCAATTTGTACAAAAGCCTGTGAGTACGTTATTAACATTAAAAATATGTCAAAAACGTTAAAAAATACGTTTCGCGGGCCTTCATTTCGGTTAACCTACAATGCACTCTAGTAAGCCTGTTTACTGTTATTGACTGCATTTTTATGGGAAACACCTTTTTGAACTTAAAATTTATCCCCCTCTACTCAAGCTATTTGGTGGCCCTGTGGTTAGATATTTTGCTCGTGATGTGATCGGCCCGGGTTCGATTCCATAAAATCCTTTTTTTTTAACATTTTCTTTTTTCTTATTTTCTCTTTTTTTTTAACATTTAGTGCAACTATTGAAGACGATGAAATCCTGCATGCCTTGGCTATAGCTCGCTTACTTATATCAGTGTTTCTGCTGAGTTGAAAGACTGCCGCTCTTTTATCTGCGGCGATAAATTTCTCAAAAACCATTCTAAGATTGGGCCTTTTCCCGCTTTTCTGTTTATGCACCGAACTATTTAACGTGTACATTAGGCTAGGTGTTCAGCGGGATTTCTTTTATAGCCATATATTTTGCAACAAAAAAGGTGTCATGCTGCCCACAACAGTAAAATTACAGCTGTTTTGTGATTGTTCGAACGACTCGATTTCGTGACCTGAACTCACGCTATATAACGTAGACAATGTTGTAGCAGGAAGCTTAGCAATACGGATTCCATTTGGGACAGAAAACTGCGATTTAGTATATGAAAACCGTCGTTTGCAATAGTTTTATATCAACCACCAGCCCGTCACGCGTAATTTCATTTGCCACTCTTGGGACGTAATCGCGTGATGGGATTGCTATACTTTAAAATTATATTCAGCACTTGTACACTTCCATTTGATATCCCACTTTGACTTGAGAACGACGTTAAGCCAACGTCGAAAAGTACGTTGTCGGTTATTTGACACATATTTTCGCCCGTCTGGTGGTGAAAGGACATCATTAAGTCCGGAAACCCGTAAGTCGCTAGCATATCTCAAAGAAGCGAGATGCGTTGTTGTCCGAAGATTGCTAAGCCCACTAAGCCCTGCCAAGACTGGCGGTTAACTTGGCGATCGAAGGCGCACTGAGCCAGGCGAGGTCTAGAAGCAACGTCTGTTCCAAGAAACGTTATTTCTTGGACGTTTTGGCCCATTTGCCACGTGTTGTCGCGTTGAACGTTTGGAAATAAGGAAGTGCTTTTAGACTCTAAAGATTTCTCTTAAATCGAGGCGTATGTGTTTCCGTGTTTCAGCTACTCAGGGATATCCCATAATAATCTTTAATGGATACGTCATTCGATCGTATTGTCGTGATAAACAAAGCCTGGTTCGGCAAACGTTCGCTCGGTCAACGGAATATCAAAACAGAATCGGCAGAAAAAGACGTTTTTCACCGAGAAAAGTAACAGATTGCTTCATTTAGACAAAAAACTAACCCTAAGCTTCGATCCTTTTCAGGAATGAATGGACTGAATGTTGAAAAGAACGATCGTAGTTCGTGATTCAAGATCATTGCGTTACTGCGTGACCACGGAGAGAAACTGGGCCGGAAGCGAAAACATATTATGGATTAGCCTTTAGCAGCCTAAATTTGCTGACTGAAAACAAAACATTGAACTTTCGGCGAGGGAGTTTGTGGTTAGAAGCTGGCGAGAGGAGAGGACGACAGCGTAAGTCGTTTTTGTTTAAGTATTTCTCGTTCCTTTTGCTATGTAATTTTCATTTCTTTCCTCTGTTTAGTCGCTCAAGATTGTCGATCGGTCAGGTTCAGTGACATAACATTCGTGACACTTAACCCTAACCTTAACACTAACCCTAACTTTAGTTTACTGTAACTTCAAAGTTTAATCCTCATCTCTCTTTAAAATTGAAAGGCTATTTGGCTTTGTTGCCGCGTGTTATTGTTTTGAAATGTTTATAGACCTAGTTTTCTCGAAGGCAAATTCCAAACCAACAATTCGAATTAGAGGACAATGTTTTTTTTTTCTATTTTATTGAAGACCACACTTAAGAATCCAGGCAAGTTTGAAGGGAAAAAACGATTTTTCATCCAAAAAGTCACTTAGCCTCAGTAGTCTTGCGTCAAGCCATTCATTATTATCCTGCGAAGTCGCGCGGAATGTACCGTTACATTCCGGTTATAAATCCCCCCGCGTATAAGGTCTCCCCCATGGTTATAGGCCCATCAACCTGGAAACCAAAACAATACATCAGATTATTATTCCCCCCGGATATAAGCCCCCCTCTGCCGGATGTCAGTACTGAACAGGGCTAAATGTTGCTTTATTATGCCGTTTTTAATTTAAAACTGAACGTATTTCGATCAACACTTCCGTGACTCGTTTTGACTGAAAGTTTTTTTTATTCCGCTTATAAGCCCTCCCTCAAACGCCAGGAAATGTATCTTACTTTCAAACTGGCCACCAGTCAGCCGCTTGACTGAATTCAGATTTCAGATACCTTTAGCTTGTCACGCGTTCTTCTCGCGCGCGCACCTTTGAACTCAAATTTGGCTTCGTGGCGCAGGCCAGCGTTTTAACCGAAATCTAGACTTTTTCACTGATCAAGGGCCGAGCCCGATACGTCTGGAACTTTATACGTTTTTATGGTATTTACTACTCAATAAGTTAAAACTTTGTTTTAACTTGATATCGCAGGATATCTTTTATGTACGGATGACAGATAACAAAAGACATTTCGACCATATATAGGCATATTTTGAATAATATTGCTTGGAAAACGAAGGTGCACGTGCGAGGTAAAAAAGATCGAAGCGCGCGCTTTCGTCACAAAGAGCAGAGCTCGATTGTTACGTCAGTTGCAAAAGCAAAAAACTGTTCGCTTTGAGCAAACAAGAGCGCAGAAATCTTGCAGTCAATAGAAAGTGTCTGATAACGGTGAATCAAACAAAATGGCCTCAATTTGTGTTAAAAACTACGTGAAATCAGTGCGTCATTTTCCTGATGGAAAGGAAAGCACTGCTGACAAATTACAAAGACAATTACGCGAACTCGAGAGACGAGTCGACAAGTACTTTGATGACTTGGACAATGTTGAAATAATATGTGAGCAAGCAAAGGCGGATATAGAAAGGTTCCAGTTGAAAGCCAAAGTGGAAAAAGAGATATTGAAGAAAGATGCTGAAATACAAATGAAACTGTTCTCAGCTGTTAGAGAGATGAACGATAAGGTGAAGGGGATGAAAGAGCAAGATACGGCACCGCATGCGCAGGAAGACAAAATGCCTGACGCGGCACAACACGCCATTAGATATACCACAAGTTATCGAATGTGCCGCTATATTAAGATCGGTTGCGGGTTGGTGCTGGACACTGTAGCAGCGTATGCGCTGTTTAAAGTTACAAAACCATTCTTTTTCTGAATCGCTGAATGCCCATAAAGAGACTTTATAAGAAACGACATGACATTGAGAAAAGTAAAGTTGAGAAAGACTATGAACTGAAAACAATTTAGAGAATTATTATAAAGCTATATGGAAGTGTCGACTACTCAAATATATGAGCCGAGTTCAAGCGAGATTTAAAATAATAAAAAAGGTTGTATCTGAAGATTGTTGTATCGATCTAGTGATAAAATTGTGAACAAATAAATTTATTTTGAATTCGTGTATCCACTGCGACACAGAGTACTGACTGTTTACCTGTCTTAAAGGGAAAGGATCGCAAGTTATCCACGTACGGCAAAGTTGGTAATCCAGACTGTAGGTTGACTTCTGTTCAGTCTTGTGGGAGGAGCGATGTTCTAGTAGTTAGAAAATTGGATTCGGAATCGAGAAGTCCTTCAGGCTTCAGGCTCAGATCCTTCCCTTAAAATGTAACTTGACATATGATTAACAATTGAATGGCTTGGCGCAAAACTAGTCTAAGTAACTTTTTGGATAAAAAAAAATCGTTTTTTTTCCTTTCGAACTTGCCTGAATGCGTTTTGCGTGTGGTCTTCAGTTTAGTAGTCAAACATTTTCCTTTTCTTTCTTATTTTAGAGGGAGGTGGAGGGGGAAAATTTACTCGCTCAAAGACGGGATCTGGAAATGAATTTCTTCAACTACATTGTGACGTAAGCTTACGTTTGTATTATTTTGGCTCGCAAGGCAAGGTCAGGCTTTTGATCAGACCAGTTGAAAACTCACCTTTTATGCATGAAGTCCGCTTATTTGACACACATTTGCGCCCGTCTGGTGGTGAAAGGACATCATTAAGTCCGGAAACCCGCAAGTCACTAGCATATCTCAAAGAAGCGAGATGTGTTGTTGTCCGAAGATTGCTAAGCCCTGCCAGGACTGGCGGTAAACTTGGCGATCGAAGGCGCACTGAGCCAGGCGAGGTCTAGAAGCAACTTCTGTTCCAAAAAACGTTATTTTCGAGAAGTTTTGGCCCATTTGCCACGTGTTGCCGCGTTGAACGTTTGGAAATAAGGAGGTGCTTTTAGACTTCTAAAACTTCTCTTGAATTGAAGCGTATGTGTTTCCGTGTTTCAGCTACTCAGGGATATCCCATAATAATCTTTAATGGATACGTCATTCGATCGTATTGTCGCGATAAACAAAGCCTCGTTCGGCAAACGCTCGCTCGGTCAACAGAATATCAAAACAGAATCGGCAGAAAAAGACGTTTTTCACCGAGAAAAGTAACAGATTGCTTCATTTAGACCAAAAACTAATTAACCCTAAGCTTCGATCCTTTTCAGGAATGAATGGACTGAATGTTGACTGAAAAGAACGATCGTAGTTCGTGATTCAAGATCATTGCGTTACTGCGTGACCACGGAGAGAAACTGGGCCCGAAGCGAAAACATATTATGGATTAGCCTTTAGCAGCCTAAATTTGCTGACTGAAAACGAAACATTGAACATTCGGCGAGTGCGTTTGTGGTTAGAAGCTGGCGAGAGGAAAGGACGACAGGGTAAGTCGTTTTTGTCCAAGTATTTCTCGTTCCTTTTGCTATGTAATTTTCATTTCTTTCCTCTGTTTAGTCGCTCAAGATTGTCGATTGGTCAGGTTCAATGTTTATTTAACATTCGTGACAGTTGACCCTAACCTTAACTGACACTAACCCTAACTTTAGTTTACTGTAACTTCAAAGTTTAATCCTCATCTCTCTTTGAAATTGAAAGGCTATTTGGCTTTGTTGCCGCGTGTTATTGTTTTGAAATGTTTATAGACCTAGTTTTTCTCGAAGACAATTTCCAAACCAACAATTCGAATTAGAGGACAATATTTTTTTTTCCATTTAATTGAAGACCACACTTAAGAATTCAGGCACGTTTGAAGGGAAAAACGATTTTTCATCCAAAAAGTCAATTAGCCTCAGTAGTCTTGCGTCAAGCCATTCATTATTATCCTGCGAAGTCGCGCGGAATGTTAGTCAGGTACCCAGGAGTCCAAAATGTGACACCCACGGGCATTTTTGTCTGATTTTTGGCAACATGGCTATTTTTACTAAATCGAGTACGCTGATTTCGAAAATCAATGTTGCCAAGCTTAAATCCCGCGTTAAGATGATGTTTTGATGCATTTATTTATGACGTCATGGTCCAAATAAGGAATTTTATTTCCTTTAGCTATTTTGAGAATAATACATCCAGAAACTCATTTAAAGCATTGTTAGTGTGCTGTAAAAATGATTTCAAGAATTTTCTGAGCGTTTTTTCGCTGTTTCTGTGAAAATCAAGCCCCTCAGTGACAATTGACCACGCCCTCTTAAACACAATTCACCCTATCGCGCGAACCTTATCACGGATGTAGTTTTGTTATTTTGTCAAAGAACAAATGCGATTTTTGTATTAACAAATCGCTATAGTTGCAATAAGAAAGAAAAATATTGTCGTTGTGCCACGCTGAAGCTAAGAGCTAGCGAGCATCAAGAATTACGCCATTACAATTTTCATATATCAAGTTTCCCTTGTTTCAGCATTTCGTTTAAGTTTTGTGGTAAAATAAATGAAAATAACATCATAGTTAATGTCGTAATATATCATCGTTGTTATAGTTAGAGATAAAACTTTATTGATTGTCTGGTATATTGCTGAATTTAACTTATTTCACAATGCACTTTGTCTGTTATATGTCATGAAAAAGACTTTGGTTGAACGCATGTAAAATTAACGAATTCAAAATGATCATAACACTGCTCCTTGCTTTCAGGTTTAAATCTGTCTATAATATTTTTAATCAATATCGGTAAATATTTGTAATATATCTTCTGAACTTTTTTAAAAACACTGAACTAATATTGCTTTTTAAACAAGTTTCTTTAAAGCGCTTTAGCGCAGGTTGATATAGCAATTAGCGTCGGTCTTGGTGCATCCACACAGCCCAGTGCACATGGCATGCGTTTTTCTAAATTCATAGCGAAGAGGCACAAATATAGCCAGTGGTCAGATCGGATTTCATACATTCAACAAATAAACATTTTCTGCGGAGGTAGTGGTGTCAGCTTCGAGGACATTTTCGCTGACCGAGAAGAGAAGAACAAAGTTTTCTGTGAAAACTCTCCGCAGATGAAAGAGGTGCTGTTACAGCCGGTGATGGTGTGAGATGGTACCAATGAACTAACGAGTTTTTAGGAAGATTTGTTGAGACATCCTCTAAAGTTATTTACGTTGGATTATCTGAAGTTCCTGCCCATATCCACACTGTTGATAAGAGCTTAGCGCGATCGATGTGCCAGGAGAAGTAACAGCAAGTTTGTGCCTCGAGTGGAAACTATTATGTTGTCGACATGCCCGCTATGACTGACTGCATAACGAACAAACTTCGTATCGGCTTCCTCTTGGTTGGATCTTAAAAAGGCTACATCTAGTCCAGGATCTGAGCAGAATCCATTTCGTATGAAAAACCACCAGATATACTACGATTGCAGAGTCAGTGCCAGCGAGATAAGTTCATCTGAGAGAATCCGTACAAAGTCCGCTTTGTTGTCTCCTAGTGCCAAAAATGCTCGCCACTTCATCGGCCGCAACTGAACCTCTCTTACGTACTTCAATGATTCTGCTCACAGGCCGCGCTGTGTTTTCGGAGCGTCGACTTATTGTCGTTGCTTTTATGGAGTGCCTCCCATCGAGTAACACATCAATCCTCTGGTATCCAGGACCTTTCCGTAAAACAGTGTTTACGTAACATTCCGCAAACCCACCGAAAGCATTTGCATTTTTTGGTTTGCCAATAGCTGCCACCATAATTAGTATGCTGTCACCAGGGCGAAGCCATCGAAGAACAAACTGACTCTAGGCACTTGACCTTTTCTTCTGAGAACGTCTTCTAAAATTGACTTGTTTCACACTTGTGGGGTTCATTTCTGCGAGAAACAGTGGCACCGGCATTATACCTCAGATGCTACAATATGGCTTGCATGTTTATCTCGCGCCTGCCTTCATACACCGTCACTAGACAACATAGAATTCTCTGGTTTCTATGCAAATTTAAAGTCTTTCTCTTTTTACGGCTAGTTGCAGCACTTTTAACTTCATAAAGGCTGGCAAATAGAGGTGGATTATTCTTGCGAACAGGGTCACGAAAGTTTGTCTTTCATCCCTTCTTCCCGTTCCCGTTCTTCCTCTCTGTCTGAAGATAGTAGCCTCCATTCCACGAATCGTTTAAGCTGAGTCTGTCCAATCGAAAGATCTTGTTTTATTTCTAGAGTCACGAGATCTTTCTTGGCAATGTTTTGCAATGTCTCACTTGTCCGTGACAAGAACAACCCGGATTTTGTTGTGTGGAATGTACATAAATCTCAGCTTCATTATCTTGCTTCTGTCTCTCCTTGCCACTCTCTTTGTGGATAAAAGCAGTCGTTATGGTGTATGTCAAACATCGCTGATGTTTGTGGAGCAATTCAATTACAACTTTCTATTAATACAAGAATCACATTCATTTTTAAACAAAATGTTAACACTATACCCGTGATAAAGTGCATTTTTATGAGAGGGCGTGGTCAATTACCCCAGGACGGCTTGATATTCATAGAAACGGTATAAAAACTATCAGAAAATTCTTAAAATCATTTTACAGTATACTAATAATGTTTTGAACGAATTTCTGGATGAATTATGCTTAAAATAGCTAAAGGAAAGTAAATTCCTTATTTGGACCATGACGTCATAATTAAATGCATCAAAACATCATCTTAACGCAAGAATTAAGCTTGGCAACATTGATTTTCGAAATCAGCGTACTCGATTTAGTAAAAATAGCTATGTTGCCAAAAATCAGACAAAAATGCCCGTGGGTGTCACATTTTGGACTCCTGGGTACCTGACTATGTACCGTTACATTCCGGTTATAAATCCCCCCCGCGTATAAGCTCTCCCCCATGGTTATGGGCCCATGCAACCTGGAAACCAAAACAATACATCCGATTATTATTCCCCCCGGATATAAGCCCTCCTTTGCCGTATGTCAGTACTGAACAGGGCTAAATGTTGCTTTATTATGCAGTTTTTAATTTAAAACTGAACGTATTTCGATCAACACTTCCGTGGCTCTTTTCGAGTGAACGTTTTTTTTTATTCCGCTTATAAGCCCTCCCGCAAACGTCAGAAAATGTACGTTACTTTCAAACTGGGCACCAGTCAGCCGCCTGGAATGAATTCAGATTTCAGATACCTTTAGCTTGTCACGCGTTCTTCTCACGCGCGCACCTTTGAACTTAAATTTGGCTTCGTGGCGCAAGCCAGCGTTTTAACCGAAATCTAGACTTTTTCACTGATTGAGGGCTGAGCCCGATACGTCTGGAACTTTATACTCGGCGTTTCTACTCAACAAGTTAGAACTTCGTTTTAACTTGATATCGCAGAATATCTTTTATGTACGGATGACAGATAACAAAGACATTTTGACCATATATGGGCATATATTGAATAAAAATGTTTGGAAAACGAAGGTGCGCGTGCGAGGTAAAAAAAGATCGAAGCGCGCGCTTTCGTCACAAAGAGCACAACTTAATTGTAACGTCAGTTGCAAAAAGCAGAAAACTGTTCGCTTTGAGCAAACAAGAGCGCACAAGTCTTGCAGTTAATAGAAAGTGTCTGATAACGGTGAAACAAACAAAATGGCTTCAATTTGTGTTAAAAACTACCTGAAATCAGTGCGTCATTCCCCTGATGAAAAGGAAAGCACTGCTGAAAAAATACAAAGACAATTACTCGAACTCGAGAGACGAGTCGACAAGTACTTTGATGACTTGGACAATGTTGAAGAAATGTGCCAGCAAGCAAAGGCGGATGTAGAAAGGTTCCAGTTGAAAGCCAAAGTGGAAAAAGAGATATTGAAGAAAGATGCTGAAATACAAATGAAACTGTTCTCAGCTGTGAGAGAGATGAACGATAAGGTGAAGACAATGAAAGAGCAAGATACGGCACTGCATGCAGAGGAAGACAAAATGCCTGACGCGGCACAAAATGCTCTAAGATATACCACAAGTTATCGAGTGTGCCGCTATATCAAGATCGGTTGCGGGTTGGTGCTGGACACTGTAGCAGCGTATGCGCTGTTTAAAGTTACAAAACCATTCTTTTTCTGAATCGCGGAATGCTTAAAAGAAACTTTAATAAGAAACGACACGACATTGAGAAAACTAAAGATGAGAAAGACTATGAAGAGAAAACAATTTAGAGAATTATTATAAGGCTACATGGAAGTGTCGACTGCCCCAATATATGAGCCGATTTCAAGCGAGATGTAAAATAATAAAAATGTTGTATCTGAAGATTCTTGTCTCGATTTAGTGATAAAATTGCGAACAAATAAATTCATTTTGAGTTCGTGTATCCACTGCGACACAGAGTACTGACTGTTTTCCTGTCTTAAAGGGAAAGGATCGCAAGTTATCCACGTCCGGCAAAGTTGGTAATCCAGACTCTAGGTTGAACTTCTGGTCACTCTTTTGGAAGGAGCGATGTTCTAGTAGTTAGAAAGTTGGATTCGGAATCGAGAAGTCCTTCAGGCTTCAGGCTCAGCTCCTTCCCTTAAAATGTAACTTGACATATGATTAACAATTGAATGGCTTGGCGCAAGAGTAGGCTAAGCAACGTTTTGGATAAAAATATCGTTTTTTTTTTCTTTCAAACGTGACTGAATCTTTGCGTGTGGTCTTCAATTTAGTAGGAAAACATTTTCCTTTTCTTTCTTATTTTAGAGGGAAGGGGAGGGGGAAAATTACTCGCTCAAAGACGGGATCTGGAAATGAATTTCTTCAACCACATTGTGACGTAACGTTACGTTTGTATTATTTTGGCGCGTGAGGCAAGATCAGGCTTTCGATCAGACCAGTTGAAAACTCACCTTTTGCTTGAAGTCCGCTTATTTGACACAAATTTGCGCCCGTCTGGTGGTGGAAGGACATCATTAAGTGCGGAAACCCGTAAGCCACTAGCATATCTCAAAGAAGCGAGATGTGTTGCTGCCTGAAGATAGCTTAGCCCTGCCAAGACTGGCGGTGAACTTGACGATCGAAGGCGCACTGAGCCAGGCGAGGTCTAGAAGCAACTTCTGTTCCAAGAAACGTTATTTCTTGGAAGTTTTGGCCCATTTGCCACGCGTTGTCGCGTTGAACGTTTGGAAATAAGGAGGTGCTTTTAGACTCTAAAGATTTCTCTTAAATTGAAGCGTATGTGTTTCCGTGTTTCAGCTACTCAGGGATATCCCATAATAATCTTTAATGGATACGTCATTCGATACGTATTTTCGCGATAAACAAACTAAGTTCGGCAAACGTTCGCTCAGTCAACGGAATATCAAATAGAATCGGCAGAAAAAGATATTCTTCACCGAGAGAAGTAACAGATTAATTCATTTAGACAAAAAATAGCCCTAAGCCGCGATCCTTTCCAGGAATAAATGGCCTGAATGTTGAAAAGAACGATCGTAGTTCGTGATTCAAGATCATTGCGTTACTGCGTGACCACGGAGAGAAACTGGGCCGGAAGCGAAAACATATTATGGATTAGCCTTTAGCAGCCTAAATTTGCTGACTGAAAACGAAACATTGAACATTCGGCGGGTGCGTTTGTGGTTAGAAGCTGGCGAGAGGAAAGGACGACAGCGTAAGTCGTTTTTGTTTTAGTATTTCTCGTTCCTTTTGCTATGTAATTTTCATTTCTTTTCACTGTTTAGTCGCTCAAGATTGTCGATCGGTCAGGTTCAGTGACATAACATTCGTGACACTTAACCGTAACCTTGACACTAACCCTAACTTTACTTTACTTTACTTTAACTTCAAAGTTTAATCCTCATCTCTCTTTGAAATTGAAAGGCTAATTAGCTTTGTTGCCGCGTGTTATTGTTTTGAAATGTTTATAGACCTAGTTTTTCTCGAAGACAAATTGCAAACCAACGATTCGAATTAGAGGACAATGGTTTTTTTTCATTTAATTGAAGACCACACTTAAGAATTCAGGCAAGTTTGATGGGAAAAAACGATTTTTCATCCAAAAAGTCAATTAGCCTCAGTAGTCTTGCGTCAAGCCATTCATTATTATCCTGCGAAGTCGCGCGGAATGTACCGTTACATTCCGGTTATAAATCCCCCCGCGTATAAGCTCTCCCCCATGGTTATAGGCCCATGCAACCTGGAAACCAAAACAATACATCCGATTATTATTCCCCCCGGATATAAGCCCCCCCCCCTGCCGGATGTCAGTACTGAACAGGGCTAAATGTTGCTTTATTATGCTGTTTTTAATTTAAAACTGAACGTATTTCGATCAACGCTTCCGTGGCTCTTTTCGAGTGAACGTGTTTTTTTATTCCGCTTATAAGCCCTCCCGCAAACGTCAGGAAATGTGCCTTACTTTCAAACTGGGCACCAGTCAGCCGCTTGGTCTGAATTCAGATTTCAGATACTTTTAGCTTGTCACGCGTTCTTCTCGCGCGCGCACCTTTTCACTGATTAGGGGCCGAGCCCGATACGTCTTGAACTTTATACGTTTTTATGGTAGTTACTACTCAATAAGTTAGAACTTTGTTTTAACTTGATATCGCAGGATATCTTTTATGTACGGATGACAGATAACAAAAGACATTTTGACCATATATAGGCATATTTAGAATAATAATGCTTGGAAAACGAAGGTGCACGTGCGAGGTAAAAAAGATCGAAGCGCGCGCTTTCGTCGCAAAGAGCACAACTCTATTGTTACGTCAGTTGCAAAAAGCAGAGAACTGTGTGCTTTGTGCAAACAAGAGCGCAGAAGTCTTGCAGTTAATAGAAAGTGTGTCTGATAACGGCGAAACAAACAAAATGGCTTCAACTTGTGTTAAAAACTACGTGAAATCAGTGCGTCATTTTCCTGATGAAAAGGAAAGCACTGCTGACAAATTACAAAGACAATTACGCGAACTCGAGAAACGAGTCGACAAGTACTTTGAAGGCTTGGACAATGTTGAAGAAATGTGTGAGCAAGCAAAGTCGGACGTAGAAAGGTTCCAGTTGAAAGCCAAAGTGGAAAAGGAGATATTGAAGAAAGATGCAGAAATACAAATGAAACTGTTCTCAGCTGTGAGAGAGATGAACGATAAGGTGAAGAGAATGAAAGAGCCAGATACGGCACCGCATGCACAGGAAGACATAATGCCTGACGCGGCACAAAACGCTATAAGATATACCACAAGTTATCGAGTGTGCCGCTATATCAAGATCGGTTGCGGCTTGGTGCTGGACACTGTAGCAGCGTATGCGCTGTTTAAAGTTACAAAACCATTCTTTTTCTAAATCGTTAACTTCAATAACAAGTGGTAGTATAATGTAAGGAGGAAAAATCGTGGAGAGACTGTGAACCATGCACGAACAATTTAAAGAATATATATAAAAGTAAATGGTTTGAACCCAGGAGTATCAGTAGTTCGTATAGTGTGATCGTCCGGGTGAGAGTAGTTCTGAGAAGAACTGTTGTTGGTGACTGACGTTTCGACAACCTTTTTCCGTTAAGTTGCATGAGTTTGCGGGCTTCTTATCTTCATCAGTAGTTGTGCCAGTATAAATTACCTCACTTGTACTTTGATCAACTCCTTGAAGTTTAAGGTACAAGATGTGTTATTATAAAATAAGTTTTTGCTTGTAATAATCTATAAATAAATTCTTAAATGAAGAGACACCCAGTGAAATCGCTTCTCATAAACCATTATTATTATTATTGTTATTATATTATTATTATTATTATTATTATTATTATTTTCTCTTCACTGAATATTCACAATTTGTAAAATTTGGTTTTGAAATCATCTCTAGAAATCGCGGACCTCCGAGTCCGCGAATAGTATGTCCTGCGGTACATTGACCGTAGAAGCGAACGCAAGAATTACAAAGAAAATGTATGGAGAATGAAATGTTTTATTAAATATTTCTTGACAAATTAACAAATGTAAAAATGTGAAAGCGGAACACAATAGATTGATGTATTAAGAACCACATTGTACAAGAATTGAAGTGCAGACTTCGAATACCCGATTCCCTCTATAGCGCGCGCCTGCAGGGAATCACGGTAGTTGTATTCATCAAACCATGCGCGAGACTCAGCAACGATGCACGTTGCTGAGTCTCGCGCATGGTTTGATGAATACAACTACCGTGATTCCCTGCAGGCGCGCGCTATAGAGGGAATCGGGTATTTCATTTGTATTCATGAACGTTTTCTGCGAACAGTTTTTGAGACCAAAATTATAAGGCGTAGAGGAGAAATGTATGGCGAAAACCGAAAACTTAAAGTTTATAAACGGGGATTATCGGCAAACTGAATGTGATCGAAAAAATGTGAAAGCAGATTTGATAAAACTATACATGAATCTAACTCACCAAATGATTTACATCTCCTTCCGATTAGATTTCATTTGTATCTTTGCCGTTCGAAAACCACAAAAAATCGCATACTGTAAACACACGGCGGCAGTTCACATTGAAATCCCAAAATCCGCTGTCTTTGAGCTACGATATTTCAGCCGTCTTTGCTCCAATTTTGCCGCAAAAGCCATCGTTTGAAAGATCTTTTGCTCCATTTTTATTATCAGGCAATATTTATGACCAGTGGTTTTCCTACTTCACAAAATATTACTCTGTGTAGGCTGCATTTTTGTGTACCATCGTAGATGTATATGAGCCCAAAGTCAGGCTTTCGAATCAGCGGCTATTACCAAGTTTCGCGAGCGGTTAATGTAAGATGCATCAAAATTCGCCGACTTCAATGTCCGCGATTTCTAGCGATGAATAATGTAAACGAAAATTAGATTTTACGAACAAAAATATGTAAATAAGTTTAACTGTTTTGTAAATAATTTACCTCAATTTGGGATATTATAACTTGTGTACATAGAAGATACACCTAAGATTCAAGTTTGAATGAAAAGTACTCTAATATTTTTTATTATCATTAAAAAATTAAAAAAATTGTATTATTATTATTATTAAAAATAATTAAAAAAATAAAATTATTATTATTACTATTATTATTATTATTATTATTATTATTATTATTGTAATCATCATCATTATCATCTTCATTATTTATGTGAAGTTTTCTTCTCAGTCGTTTTCCCGAGCTTACATTTTCAACAGAAATAAAATACAAACAGCGGCAACAAACATAACACATGGACTACGCATAATCCATGTGTTGTGATTGTTGTCGCTGTTTGTATTTTATTTCTGGTGAAATTGAAATGGCCAAGAAACAAGAACGTTTATGATGTTACATTTTCAATCATTGCATTTCCATGTTATTGTTGCATTACTTGGGATGCGTTTGTAATTGACACATGGCAGGTAAAAATATTTTCAATTCTGACATGAGTCACCGTGGCATTCTAGAAGTTTGTTCGTTTTTAATGCTTTCTATTTGCAACTGCAAAGATTTGCTCGCTTTGAAGCTTCTCGTAATTTTTTTTTGCTGTTTACATTTACTCGGTTTATTGTGTTTCTTGGTAGAAGTGGAAGCTTTCTGACGAAGTAGGCAAAGCCAGTAGATTGGAATGTTAGTGATATTTAAGGTCGCGCTGGACCCTTGCTCATTAATATATTCATTAGCCAAATTTCTTGTTGGAGTGCTGTCTTGTAAAGCTTTAATTCACTACATTTTGAATATCGATTCCTCTAAAATTTAATAAGGATACTCAGAGATGATGGAATTACATCATGATTGTCCTTTTACCGAGAGATGACCGTTGTCTGTGATGTTACAAGCCCTTAAAAGTTTAACTGAAGATAATGCGATTTTGTGTCCAAGTTTTCAGCTAGCACAGCGCACGAAATTAAATAATTATATAGCCTTGTGATAAATCGTAACTTCTTTTGTGTTCCCACTAGAACGAAATTTTCGATTTCAAAAAACTGCTACAAGTTAATGGCTTCTAAGAGAGTAAAAATGTGAAATCTAAACTTTGAAACATGCTATCTTCATTTTGAGAAGGAAATTTAAAAATTCGCTCTAGCCAGAACACAATAGAGTACACCAAGTTTATGTTCCTCGCGAATCAACTCTTGAAATTCTATATCGGCGGAGAAAACTTGGACACAAAATTGCAGGTTTTGAGGCTTCCGAAGACCTTCCGAGTCGATGTTTACAACAACGTGTGCTTTATTTAAAGCTGTGAATCTAATTATGATAATTCGCTATGTTCCAGCTCACGGGATGCGAGGCTGAGAACAATACCGTGTAATTACTTGTACAAAGAACTCTGAGAAAAAAAAATTTCATGAATATTTCGTTTGTTGTCGGTTTCAGTCGTCGCAGTTCGTGCATACTCTTTAAATAAATACATACATAACGATTTCAAGGGTCCTGCGCGACCTTAAGCAGGATAAGTGTTACTCTGAAACAGGGCACGAGTGGCCGAGCATCTACATTTATACACTAATTAATAATTAGTATTTTACAAATAGATTCCATTTTGCCGTGCGTCTGTCCGGCTATAGATCTTACCGTACCCAAATTCGCAAGTAGCCAATCAGAAGGGCGATCTACTGTCCTGATATTTATGGGTTAGAGACTGTTGTGAGTGTTTTGTTGACAAATACACGCACGCACTGGCGGGACTCTGATATTAATCTAATATACAATCTTCGTTCACTGTTCAAAATCCACGCGCGTAATTGGTTAAAATAGATCACGTGATTTTGCTTTACCTGTCGTCAGCAAACTCCGACAGTGCAGTATTGACAATAATGCACAAAAATCGTGCATTATTGAAAATGTCTTTAGCTTCAAGGCTTGTAGAAGTGGAAGAAAAATGTATTCCTCAAATTATCAACGATCCAATACCAAACAAAATCGAAGAAGATAACAATTTGAAGCGCCTTTATGTTCAAAGGTAAACTGCAGCTCAATAAATAGATTTTTGTGTGCGATTGACTTGCTTGTAGTTGCTTGATTGTGAAAGCCATCGACTCGCTTTGAACAAGCTTCTTGCTGACTGTTTCACTGCTGTTTTTATGAACGACCACAGCTGATTAACGACTTTACGAACCATTTTAAGCTTTATTTCTGTACGGGTTATTTGTGAATTTTATATTATTGATGTAATCCCGTGTACATTGTAATTATGTACTACTAGACTTCTTTAATACTTTTAAACATAAAGCTTATTGTTTGAAGTTCGTTGAGTCGATGATCGCTTGCAGTGTACTCAGATTGTATATTAAAAGGGTTAGAGTCTGTCCGTTCGTGTTTTGTTGACAAATACACGCACTTGCTGGCCTCACAATGAACTCGAAATTATCAATACTGCACTCGGCTACGCCTCGTGCAGTATTGAAAATTTCTCGTTCATTGTGCGGCCAGCGCGTGCGTGTATTGGTCAATAAAACACTCACAACAGTCTCTAACCCATAAATATCAAGTCACTGACCTGATATATTTTTTTAATAGTTTATTGCAGACAAACACACACAAAAAAAGGAAAATAAAAAGACGGCCACATACAATGTTGTTACTTACAGAACTGAACTTAAAATACAATACAGATAATATAAAATAATAGTTACGATACTCGTTAACAATGCTTATATATAATGCTTGCTTAGTTTGATTCTTTTACTGCTAAAGTGCGTCTTTTCAAACATTACGTTATTCACAGATAAAGAAGCTATACATACATTTAAGACGAAAAGTAGCAAAAAGGAAAAAAAAAGTAAATCAGTTCAAGGCGACTACAAAGACTGATTGCACTAAAAAGAAAGCGAGAAAAAAAAAAAAAAAGAATATAAAGTGCCTTACAGAATTTCGGCTGAATAAAAATTTTAAATTTGAATTTAAATTTTGAATTACTTTTTTCGATTGATGGTTTATCTTTTAGAAAGGCTCTTGAGGCAGTGTAGATATAATATTTAGCAGTGAGTAAACAGAGATTTAAACCAAGTCGTAAAGGAAAGTAGTAGTACAGAGGGAAGTCGACAAATACCACCTCGAATTAGACGCTTTTATCGCAGCTGGAGTTCGTTTTTTGGCAAGTGTTAATGAGTCACGGTAAATTCCCCGACTTTGTTTACCCACGCGGAAAAAAACAAAATTTGCATACCATGTTCAGGCAAGCCCTTGACATGTTCAAACAAGCCCGTGACTGTCACGTCACGCTCTCAACGTAATTCGACAAATACCACACTGAATTAGACGGCAAGGAGTCATAATTGATATCACGTGCATTAAATCAAAAGAACAATAGTTGTGCACGTGTAAAACAATAGATTTTTCATTCCAGAGTGCTTAGAACTCAGATTTTAAGCACACAGGAATGAAAACAACTTACTAACGTCTAAAAATATCATTCGGGTAAACCCCGACACCCACGCACAAATTTGCATGCCGCTCGCGGCTTCATGTCAATTGAACAAATGCAACTAATGAGTACATGGCGACAAAAAGTTACTCTTCAGAAGCAACAATTTGCCTGTATTGCGACAAAAGTTTCACAAAAGAGGAATTTTATGACTCAATCCCGGTTAGAAAGCACTTCTCAGGGCTCTATCACGGACAAATTCACAAATGTTGTGCAGATATTATAGAGGAAGACTACTGGCGTGTAGAATCTCTAAACGCTAAAGAAAAAAATATGAACTTCAATTAACAAAAAAAGGGGAGCGGGGGTGAGGAGGGAGAGGGCGAGCAAGCAGGAATTCCAATTGAACATTTGCAGACATTGGAATATACACAAAGATGGGCCGAGGAAGAAAGGGAGTTTTGATAACAAGTGGGAAAAAAAAAGTTAAAAGGTTTATTGGACCACCTTTACAAACTTTTCAACATAATAAAATTGCTAAAGAAAACAATCAAACAGTGATTTTATTGTCAGAAGAGGCGATCGCACAGTTGAAAACTTTTGACAAAGAGCTTGTCGCAAACCTTTTGACAGGCAATTGACTCTTTTAAAACTGTTTTTTTTGTACGTCTTAATATTTACCGGTAATTATTAAATTTAACAAACCTGTTTTTGTATTTATTGCTCCGTTTTTATTTGAAATTGCGGCCAAAATTTTGTCTCCTTTTGATGCTTCTAATGAAACTAGGTCCTGTTTTTGGAAATTAGAAACGGTTGGACTGATTGTGGCTGACCCCCTTCCACCATTTTCTGTTTGAACCTTGATCGCCACCTGTACTTCATCATTTACAACATTATCATCTTTTTTACTTAAAATAAGAAACTGCCATTCTTCAATTCTTCCATCAACGGGCATAATAAAGTAATTTAAATTAAAATTAAATTTAACCGAATAAAAAACAACAGAACTTGGGTGAAAACCACCCCCAAGAGTAATTGTACCATCGGTTCCATCATAAAAACCGTTTATGGCAAAATTCAATATTTTTGGAAAATAGTTTTTTAACTCAAACCCATTCATATCAATATTCGTTTCAAGCACCATGTCTCCAGAAGAAATAATAAAAGGTTTTTCAAAAACATCGCTTGGCACGTCCGCTTGATAACCCTTTACACCATAAGCAATCAAATAAGCTTGCTCACTTGCTTGTGACCCCGAGTAACCAGGATTGGTTATGTCAATAAAAAGTTTATCGTCACTGTTTGACGCATTTTTTTGTGAGTGAATGATTGTTCTCGTATATTTTGGCGTGTGATTGTTGAATCTTTTTGTATGATAATTGACAGTGTTACTTCCAAAAGGTGACGAAGCACTTAAACTCCAGTTAAGATCACTTTCTGGGAAGAAAAACTCAACGCAAAGAGTGTAATCACCAGAGGGCAACCCGGTTAGGCCGATTTTAAGTCTTGAATTGAAACTGTTTCCAGATTTTACTAAATTAAAACGAAAAGCGCTTTTTTTGAGTAAGTGAACACCGGAGTTAAAATTGTCAACAACTGTTAATGAGTTAACATTTGTAACACCTTGAAAAGAAGATGCAGAAAAAAACAAATGTGAAAACAAATTTTCGTTTACTCCTGAAGAAATTGAGTGAGTTGAAACATACTTTTGCATTGAAACTAAGTTTACAGCGTCTTGGTCTCCGACAGGATTTGCAAGCTGTTTTATTGAATGGTCGTTCATTACCAAATTTTGATTAACAACACCCATTTGTCCAGGGTCACCTTTTAGGCCAGCGGGACCTTGTGGACCAGTAGGACCAGTTGGGCCGGCATCCCCTTTTGGCCCTTTTGTTCCAGCAGGCCCAGTATGTCCAGCAGGCCCAGTGGCACCAGCGGGCCCCGTTGGACCTGTTTCACCTTTTGGACCAGCAGGACCAGCAGGACCAGTTGCACCGACGGGGCCAGCAGAGCCAGTTGCACCTTGGGGCCCTTGTGGACCAGCAGGACCAGTAGAGCCAGTTGGGCCGCTGTCACCTTTATCGCCTTTTTGACCAACGAAACCTCTTGAGCCAGTTGGGCCTTGGGGGCCTTGAGGACCCGTGTCGCCTTTCGGGCCAGCGGGGCCAGTAGGACCGCGAGAACCTTGTGGACCAGCAGGACCAGTAGGACCTTGGGGGCCTTGGGGGCCAGTGTCGCCTTTATGCCCAGCAGGGCCAATCGAACCTCTTGGGCCAGGGGGGCCGGGAGGGCCAGTTGTTGAAGAGCTGTCTGAAGGATGACCTGTGTCTCCGTTGAAAGCACCCATTATATATATTCGTCAAAATTTTTTTTCGTAGGTTTTTTTGGCCTGTCGTGATACAAAAAAGAGAATTTTGTTGCTGTTGCCTGATTAAGCTGATTTCTGTCTATGCCAAGCTCATCTGCAATACGATTATTTTCTCTTGGAAGAAAGGAAAAATACAAAAATGGCTGCAATTATCACGAATATTTTTCGGCACTTTGAAAAAACATTGAGAAAGATAAATGACGCTGCATTGACGATGCCTTCCGTTTATAAAGTAATTGATGATTTCGTTTTGATTGCTTTCACAAACCATGTCGTCAAATATGACAATTTTTTGGTTGTCATCTGTGAGTTCTTCAAGGGGAATAACGGTGTTGTTTGCCTCGATAACTTCATAACCAGTTTCAGGATTGACTCTTTTTTCAAAATCGTCAAGAATCAACTGGTACTTTTCTTGATGAAGATTTTTTGCACAAAGATAAATTTTGTCGTAAACCAAAAGCTCATAAAGCATGTGTAAAAGAGTGTTTGTTTTTCCAGAGTTGCTTGGACCACAAATAAGCATGCGAAAAGTGTCAGATGGCATGCTTGTATGCCCCTGTTTGAAAGCACTTTGCGAATAAAACTCAGGATCGTAATTCGGAATCTTCATTTTTTAGTCGTTATATATATACGCAAAAAGATGTCGATGAAAAAATGGCGAACACTTGCTGAAAAAAAGGCCGCTGTTGAGCAGCAAAATGAAAAAATACTTACTGCAATGAAAAACAAAGCGATTGAAAAAAAATTTGGACAGCTTTCAGGTGAGGAGGTATTTAAACCGCTGACACGAAGGTTTGACCGCGCCTTTACAGCGCAAACGGATGAACGAAAAAAAACTGATGCTGAAGAAGGGCCAGACTATAACCTGGATGATTTTGACTTTAACTACCCTTTTGGTGAAAATTTTATGCTAGATGAAGAAACGCCCCCGACAACTCCGCCGCCGTCACCAGAAGTACCTGACTATTCAATAGCTGAATCTAACCAAGATTTCGAAGACGACACCCCCGAATCAACACCACCACCAACACCAACATCATCACCGGTTCCCACTCTTGCAGAAGGGGAGGATGCTGATGATGATGATGATGATGATGATGATAATGCAAAAAATGGAGATGCTACCCCCTCGCAAGACTTGTCTCAGTCAGTTGAACGCGCCAAATGGGGGACACCACAAAACCCAGGAATTCAGGGATCAGAATCAACTGATTTGCAGGTGCTGAACAGCATGTTAACGAAAAATAAAGACAACCCCGACTATGTCGTGAAAAGTCCGCAATCAAAATGGGAAGGTTACACTATTCCAGACATACGAAAAGCCCGAGACGCAATTTATGAAAGAAGGGGGGGAAAGAAAGCAAAATCTTCTTCAGTTTTCGAAAAAGAACCACCAGATCAAGAGGGGAGTGGTGTTGTTGATGTTAACGACCTTGTTGACAGACTTTATATAAGCCTCGGGTCAATTGATGCAGGAAACACTTCGAAAAAGTTGCAAAGTCAAATAGTTTCATTGCTGCAAATGTTAAATGAACTAAAAGTACTGTCAACAGAAGATGCAAAAAAAATTTTTCATAAGTATATAAGATGAAACATCTTAACCTTTTGCTTAACTCCGCGATTGCAAAAAAGAGTGATGCAAGAAATGAACCACATGACTTTAAAATTCACTTTAACCCCCCAATTGTTTTGGACCCTTCAAAAAGGTACAAAGCGGCAATGAACGAGCTTGTAACAATGAGCTATTCTTGGTACAATGTTTCAGAAAAATATAAAAATAACAAATTTAAATGGAAGAAAAAAAGTGAGTCAGACTGGACTGATGTTACTATTCCTGATGGAATGTATGATTACAAAGACTTGAACGACGCTTTTCAAACTCAAACAGGAAAAACTGATGATTCAAAAAACATTTTTGAACTTTATTTTTATACCACGACATACAGAGTCACAATTTTGATTGCAAAGGATTACGAGCTTGATTTAAGAGAAGGCAATTTTTCAGATGTTATTGGTTTTGAAAAAAAAATCTTGAACGATGCTAACAACGTTGGCGATCATGTTCCAAACTTGACGAGAGGGGTAGACTGGATTTATGTTCATTGCGACCTTGTTTCAAGAGCTGTTGACAACATTGAAGACGATGTTTTGTACACGTTGTCAACATCGACTCTTCAAATATCTTATCCATTTTCGAAAGAGCCCCGTCGACTCTTGTGGCATCCAGTTAACAAATACCGAATTAACTCGATAAGAATCAGAATCAGTGACGGGCTTGGAAATGACCTTTTTTTGAACGATCAACCTGTCGCTTTGAGCATTTTTATCGAAGAGGAAGAATGATTTTTTGAGAAAAGTATAGGATGAACCACCCAAGCGAATGGACGAGGTTTTACGACAGAGGTCACTACAGATATCGGCACAAAGGAACCGGAGTCGTAAGAGATACTTTATTGTCTATCGGTAAACGATTTGCAAAAAGTGGGAAAAAAAAGGCTGAAGAGGCAGCCAAAAAAGCTGCTGAAAAAGCTGCTGAAAAAGCTGCTGAAAAAGTCGCTGAAAAAGCTGCTGAAAAAGCAGTTGAAACTACCAAAAAGGTTGCAGAGCGCGGCGCGGAAAAAATTCAGCAAGTTTTGAAAAGAAAAAAACTCTTCCACCTGATTCTCTAAAAAAATCAACTGTGAAGAAAGGACTTAACCAAACTTCGAGACAAAAGCTTGAAAATATTTTGAAAAAAAAAAGAAGCAACTATGGAGAAAGGACTCAACCAAACGTCGAAACAAAAGCTTGAAAATATTTTGGAAAAAAAAAAGAAGCAACTATGGAGAAAGGACTCAACCAAACGTCGAAACAAAAGCTTGAAAATATCTTGAAAAGAGAAGAAGCAAAGATGAAGGTGAACCGAATCATTTCAGAAAATTAATTTTTTTGTGGATAATATATACGCCTGGTTTTGGAACGATGTTCAGAAGCGGAACGTTTTTGGAAAAGACTGAGTTCATGAGATTTGGGTTAGACAAGCCCATAACAATTCCTGGAAACAATCAGCTACAGGCAAAAAGTGGCTACAAATTTTCTGTGACAGACAGAGACAACTGGTTTGACTGGTACAACGCTTACATTCGTGCAGATTTCACATTTCAAGCAACCGCAGATGGGGCTGCTGTTGCAGGAGACACACGTTCAGCGCCGATTAATGGATCTTTTTCTTTGATAAATAAACTTGTGGTAAAATCTGCGGGGAAACCTCTTTATAACGTTGACAACGCTCACAAGCTGATATTTATCAAAAACTTGTTAGATTTTTCCGATGACTATTCCAGAAGTGTTGCCAAAAGCCAGTTTTGGTATCTTGATACGAGCAACAGTGATGCTACAACAGCAGCCTCAACAAATCTTGGAACTCGACAAAGGGGGCTGTTATCCCAAGCGGGTTTAACGGTCAACACTATCATTCCTCTCAACAGGTACTCTTTTTTTGAAGAGCTCAGTGACAAGCTCTTGCCTCCAATGCCGCTTGAGCTTGAAATACAACTTCAGTCTGATGCAGAACTGATTTGGCAAAACGACGGTACGAACAGGCGAATTGTTGTAAGAACTCTTGAGCTGTGGGTTCCATTGCTTCGGTTTACGAGTGAAGGGCAAATGCTTGCTAATGAAGACTTTTTAAAACCAAGAAAGTGGACTTACATGAGTGAAATGGTGGAGCCCAGCACCAGCCAACGCACTGCTTTCGGAACTTGGCAGATAAGTCCTGGAATTAAAAACGCAAAGCATGTCTTTATCTTTATTCAACAGGCCCGAAGAGTAAACACTCTTACCCAGAACCCGTACTTTTTTGACACTTTTAACATTGACGGAGATGACTCAGCAAAGCTCGCTACTTGCAGGCTGCAGTACGGTACTTCCAAGTTTTATCCTGAGCTGGAGTATGACGAAAATTTCAAGCTGCGAATCCTCAACGATGTGATGATTTACCGTTACCGAACAAATGATTACAATACAGGAGTCCAGCTACAGCCAACCAACTATAACACACTTTACCCTTTGCTTTACTTCGACCTTCGAGAAAACAAAGATAACCTTACAAACGACCCAAAGCAGCTGATTTTTCACTACAGGCTGAATGAAGCGGCAAATGCCCAGGATTACACGATATTTGCTGCTATTATGTATGAAAGCGAAATGGTTCTGAAGCAGGTGGGCAACGAACTGGTTATTGTCTAAATTTTTTACAAAATATATATACGATGTCTTCTTACTACCCACACAAGGTCGCGCTTTCTGAGGGACAAAAACACAGTCTTACCAAGGCATTTTCAAACAAAACATCAATCACTCTAAGACTGACGTACGAAGACATTACGGGAAAAAATGGAGACTCTTTGCATCTGACCTCGCGGCAAATTAAAAAAATTAAAAAAGCAATCAGCGAAAAAAGAGGGGTCGATCTGAAAATGAGCAAAACGCAGATTAAAAACACAGTTAAAATCATCAAAACCGCTGTTCTTGGCAAAGGGTTGCAGGTAAAACCGCCAAAAGGTGGCAATGGTATGAGGGTCCAGCCTGCGCCTGCCTTTGCAAATGTGATGCGGCGGCCGCCTCCATTCATTGGAACTTGGGGAGAAAAAAAATGAATTTTAAAGACGTCCCTTTAACTGATTTTGACCTGTTTGCGTGGTGTGATTATCTTAAAATTCCGATAAAAGGTATTTTTTCAAGAAACGAATTTATGCCAAAAAAACACGCCCCCTGCATAATTAACTTGGACGACTTGGGCGGCCTTGGTACTCATTGGGTTTGTTGCTTTCGAAAAAGAAAAAAAGAAAGCTATGAGTACTTCGACTCTTTCGGTTTGCCCCCGCCCGCAGAATGGGAAAATGAGCTTGTTCTTGAAGGAAAAAAGAGCTTTTTGCGAAACGACAACCAGATTCAGTGGGAAAAAAGCGAAACGAACGAAACGAACGAAACAAAGGGTGGTCGTTTAAGAAAATTCTTGAAATGTTTTCTGGCGATTTGTTGAAAAACGAGGCTGTGGTCAAAAAGTATTTTTTGCATCAAGTATAAAATGAAGGTGTATTGCGTTAAAGAAAGAAAGTTTACTCTCAACGTGCCTGGCAGTGAAAAAGTGGTAATGACCAAAAATGCCCGAAAAATGTTAAAAGCCAAATGTGTAAGTTGCGGCATCACAAAAACAAGGTTCCTTTCAAAAAGCCAGAGCCAAGGAGGCGCTTTAGCAAGGCACAAGACACGCTTGGTTGACAAAATCGCCGAGGGAGCAAGCATGTTTTTGTCTGGCCCCTCTCCCTCGTTTGCAACGGCAGCTGCAAAACTTGCAGGACAAGCATTTAAAGGAGTGGGCGACAATGTCAAATATTTTCGAAGCACATAAATTAAAGTGAAAAAAACAAAAAATTAAATGGAAATTCAGAAAGTTTACTGCGTGAAAGAAAGGCGTTGCACTTACAACGAGCCTTACACCAAAAAAACCGCGATAAACATCGAAGGTCAAAAAACTCTTGAAGCAAAATGCATCAGTTGCGGCATAACAAAGGTTGTTCGTTATGACCCAGTAAAAGGTTTTTGGACCACCAAAGGCGCTTGGAAAGCCAAGCAAAAAACAGAAATTTTTTCTACAGGTATATAATGAAAGTCTATTGCGTAAAAGAAAGGCAGTTCACTCCCAATGTGGAGGGGAGCGAAAAAATCGAAATAACAAAAAATGGCCGAAAAATGTTAAAAGTGAAATGCGCCAGCTGCGGCAAGTTTCGGACCGATGGTGGCAAAATAATTGTTAAATTCGTTTGATATCTCCGTTGGGTCAGTAACAGACACCCCGTTTACTTTTAGAGATGTAACTGAAGTTTTTCCAGATTTTCGTGAAGTTAATTCGTTAATGGTCTGCCAGGTCTTCTTAGAATCACTAACATACTCGTTAAAACTATTTTGATAATAGACTTGCTTGGCTAGTCTAATTTCGGTATTAACTGCATTACGTTGTTTTTTGAATTGCGTCCAATCATTGGAATCACTGGTTTTCATTGCTTTAATTTTTAGAAAATCGCGATGACGCATCCGTTTTTTTAGTTCGGAGGTAATCCATGGGGAACTGCGTGAGCGAACACGCATTGTTCTCAGTGGAGCATGCTTGTCGACAATCGAAAGAAACAAGCATTTCCATTGTGACCACATTTCATTGGGATTAATTGAGTTATATACCGGATCCCAATTTTGTGACGCAACATCATTTCGAAAATGATTTCGATTGAATTTTTGAAAGTTCCTATAAGAAGGTAGACTCGTTTTGAAACAGAGGGAAATGGTCTATTAAGTTTAAATGCAGGTTATGACCCCAGGTGATAGTATTTTTCATCATAGTGCCACCCTGAGAAAAAAAGACAACAATCAGAAACAGCAAATCCTGAGATTGCTTCATAAAATTCGAAGCAAACTTTAAAGAGTTTATATACTTGTGAAGTGTAACCCTCTGAGCGGTACTACCTTCTTACACAGTACCGGTCAGAGGGACAACAACACAATAAATAAATTTTATATCCAGATATGTTCTAATAATCTCTGATCTAGGAGACACCTAAACAGCAAAGCCTGTAATTGTTTAAAAAAATTATACACAAGACCTTAAGGAAGTTATATACTTATATATGCAGTGTGACCCTCTGAGCGGTACTACCTTCTTACATAGTACCGGTCAGAGGGACAACAACACAATAAATAAATTTTATATCCAAAAATGTTCTAATAATCTCTGATCTAGCAGACATCTAAACAGCAAGGCCTGTGATTGTTTAAAAAAATCCAAGCAAGACTTTACGGAGGTAATATACTTACTAGTGGTAACTACAGGTTAGAAAGTGCGGGCCTTGACGCACTTAGAAAAGGTACTGGCACGAGAGTGCGTAATTTTAGATATAGATGGCAGTGTCGATAAATAAATGATTAAATGGACAAAAGACAATTATCCCGAGTAACGCTTCACGCAAGGAATGCATGTTTTTATCGTTTTGGGAAGTGTAATCGAGCACGCGGTGTGAATTGAGATGTGATTTTTCTCAGTCGGTAAACTCGCTATGTTGTGCTCGCCTTTTATTAACGTGGCGCGATTAATGATAAATCACGCTTAATTGCCGCTAACCGGCCGCGAACCAGTCAGAGTTGTTTTTTTTTTTGTCGGATTGACAGTTTAGTGAACTGTAGTCGAGCACCCGGTGTGAATTGAGATGTGATTTTCCTCGGTCGATAAACTCGCTATGTTGTCAGTGTTATAACGAATTGCTCGAGAATAACCGTTGTTGGAACCATTTGCTTTGCCGTGGTTTATGCGTAATACAATCAGAGCAAATTTTCACAAAAGCAACACCCGTAAAACAAGTCTGCAAATTGTAATGTTTGCAATCTTCCATGTGACAGAAGCCAAGATCTTATGTGACAATCGTTCTTGGAGAACAGATTTTCTCTTCCGGTGATACGACAAACTGTCGTGATTGACACATTTTTCGCATTCCGATCGTTCTTAGTGGAAGAACAAAATTTTCAACTTCCGTTTTGCAGATAGTCTTTATAAACGTGGCGCGCACGCGTAATACGCAATCCGCAGGTCACTGTCAAGATTAGGGTTGCGGGCCTCTCTTGGGCCCGCAATAAGAAGTGCGACCCTCTGAGCGGTACTACTTTCTCACATAGTACCGGTCAGAAGGACACAAGTTAGCTCTATCCTACACGCGAACTGATCTCATTCCTATATAGTAGAACGAATGCTTTTCAAACGAGCCTCTAAGTGCTCGTGAAATCCGATTTCCAACCTAGCATATTTAAAAAAAAACATACTTTTCTTCGTATTATCTTCCTTCCTCCTCGATGCGAGTGTGTAGCCACAAAACAAGTCAAGAATGAGACGCCATATTGGATTTACCGAGAAATTTCCGAGAGCCAGCCGAGTCGGAAAGTCATCTCCGGGAAGCGAATTCCCACCGGCGTAGAGTCTGTGACCCCCTTCCGCGGTATGATTTTATCATGTCAGCGGTCAAGTGTCTTGACTATTTCCTTGGTGTACTCTAGTGTCTTAATGTGCTCTATGTACTCTACTGGCTTGATGTACTCTGGTTGCTTTATGTACTTCATGTTCTCTACTTGCTTGATATACACTGGTTGTTTTATGTACTCTAGGTGCTGGATGTACTCTAGTTTCTTTATGTACTCTACTTGCTACATGTACTCTACGCGCTTGATGTACTCTGGTTGCTTCATTTACTCTACTTGCTTGATGTACTCTACTCGCTTGATGTACTCTACTCGCTTGATGTACTCTAGTTGCTTTACGTACTCTAGTTGCTTGATGTACTCTACTCGCTTGATGTACTCTAGTTGCTTCATGTAATCTAGGTGCTTGATGTACTCTACTTGCTTAATGTACTCTACTCGTTTGATGTACTCTGGTTGCTTCATGTACTCTAGGTGCTTCATGTACTCTAGTTTCTTTATGTACTCTACTTGCTACATGTACTCTACGCGCTTGATGTACTTTGGTTGCTTGATGTACTCTAGTTGCTTGATGTACTCTGGTTGCTTCATGTACTCTACTCGCTTTATGTACTCTAGTTGCTTGACGTACTCTAGTTCCTTTATGTACTCTACTCTCGTAATGTACTCTAGGTGCTTCATGTACTCTGGGTGCTTGATGTACTCTACTCGCTTGATGTACTCTACTCGCTTGATGTACTCTAGTTGCTTTATGTACTCTAGTTGCTTGATGTACTCGACTCGCTTGATGTACTCTACTCGTTTGATGTACTCTGGTTGCTTCATGTACTCTAGGTGCTTGATGTACTCTAGTTTCTTTATGTACTCTACTTACTACATGTACTCTATGCGCTTGATGTACTCTGGTTGCTTCATGCACTCTACTTGCTTGATATACTCTGGTTGCTTTATGTACTCTGGTTGCTTCATGCACTCTACTTGCTTGATATACTCTGGTTGCTTTATGTACTCTAGTTGCTTGATGTACTCTGGTTGCTTTATGTACTCTACTCGCTTTATGTACTCTACTTGCTTGATATACTCTGGTTGCTTTATGTACTCTACTCGCTTTATGTACTCTAGTTGCTTGATGTACTCTGGTTGCTTTATGTACTCTACTCGCTTTATGTACTACAGGTGCTTGATGTACTCTAGTTGCTTGATGTACTCTAGTTGCTTGATGTACTCTACTCGCTTGATGTACTTTGGTTGCTTGATGTACTCTAGTTGCTTGATGTACTCTGGTTGCTTTATGTACTCTACTCGCTTTATGTACTCTAGTTGCTTGACGTACTCTAGTTGCTTCATGTACTCTACTCTCGTGATGTACTCTAGGTGCTTCATTTACTCTGGTTGCTTCATGTACTCTGGGTGCATGATGTACTCTAGGTGCTTGATGTACTCTACTCGCTTGATGTACTCTGGTTGCTTGATGTATTCTAGTTGATTGATGTACTCTACTCGCTTGATGTACTCTACTCGCTTGATGTACTTTGGTTGCTTACTTTGGCTGCTTCATGTACTCTGGGTGCTTGATGTACTCTAGTTGCTTCATGTACTCTAGTTGCTTGATGTACTCTACTCGCTTGATGTACTCTATTTGCTTCATGTACTCTAGGTGCTTGATGTACTCTACTTGCTTGATGTACTCTACTCGCTTGATGTACTCTGGTTGCTTCATGTACTCTACTCGCTTGATGTACTCTGGTTGCTTTATGTACTCTGGGTGCTTGATGTACTCTAGTTGCTTGATGTACTCTACTCGCTTGATGTACTCTGGTTGCTTGATGTATTCTGGTTGCTTGATGTACTCTACTCGCTTGATGTACTCTAGGTGCTTGATGTACTCTAGTTGCTTGAGCTACTCTACTCGCTTGATGTACTCTACTCGCTTGATGTACTCTAGGTGCTTCTTGTACTCTGGTTGTTTCATGTACTCTGGTTGCTTCATGTACTCTGGTTGCTTCATGTTTTCTACTCGCTTGATGTACTCTTCTTGCTTGATGTACTCTAGGTGCTTCATGTACTCTGGTTGCTTGATGTTGTCTAGTTGCTTGATTGCCTCTAGGTGCTTGATGTACTCTAGGTGCTTTATGTACTCTGGTTGCTTGCTGTGCTCTAGTGGCTTGCTGTTCTCTAGTTGCTTGATGTACTCTAGTTGCTTTATGTACTCTACTCGCTTGATGTACTCTAGGTGCTTGATATACTCTACTCGCTTGATGTACTCTAGGTGCTTGATGTACTCTGGTTGCTTGATGCACTCTACGCACTTGATGTACACTACTCGCTTGTACGCCCCTTCTTTGGCTCTATTGCCAAGAATTGTTAACCACTGCTATTTCCCTACCCTTCCCCTTATTACTTTCTACTTTTCATATCCTTCTTCTGGCTTTACTCGATCTGATTTGCTCTATCAGATTGTAAGTGATATTCAAAATGAACAAAAATCAAATCTTTGTCTTGCTTGCACGTCAGATTATGCAAGAAAGACTGGCGAATAAAAAGACAAGTCTCCCGTTTGGCGCTAAAATATGTTCGGATGTCATTGTCATCCCCATAGCCTGTATCGGTTCTCTTAGCCGGCACGAGAAACAAAGGGCTCCTGACAAAAAGAAATCTTTGATTGATTTTTTGATTGACTGTTTGAAACAAAGAATTCAAAAAGAATTCAAAAAGTACAAAGAATTCAAAAACACATCGTACATTCTTTTGAAACATCGTGACTGCATACATGTACAGATTCTATAGGACTAGAAAACCTGGGTCCCCAGAGCCCTTTGTTTCGTCGTGCCAAGACCGCCGTCTAAAAAAGAGGGCTATGACGACTAGAATCGTTTGAGTACCAGTCCGTCACTTGAACAGTTTCCCATGGACTTAAGCCCAGGCCAAACGTCCCCGCATTCGACAAACTAAATTGCAAATAAAAAAGCCTTGACTGTGCTTTGTTCTGTTACAAAGCACGAAAGGAAGTGACGAGAGCACGAAAGAACTGTAGCGTGAAACACGAAACACAGACGAGTGTTCAGTCTGTTGCGCGGTACTTCTGGGAGTATCTCTGTTTGAAGGGGGACCCTTGCTAGTTTCTCTTGATGAGTTTAATCACAAGTTCTACTGGTTTCGGTTTTGCTCTCAATTGGAGCTTACATGCTAAAAACGACGCTTAAGAGTTCACTCCTTAATTCCAGAACGTATATACAGTGATTGGTTAATGTACATTACGTAAGGTTTTCCGATTGGTTCAGCTCGAACGTTTTGGAATTTCAACTTAACTTAGCAACGGCGGCGCTATTTACTGTCGCAAGCCTGGTACTCAATTTTGCCGTAAAAGTTACAACTTCTAACAAGTTGATCGGTCTAGTTGAACTGTTGATAGAAGCGAAGCATAAATATAAGTTTTTCCGATACCAATCACTGACATTGCTGAAACTAAGGGAGTTTTTCCTTCGATACGTGGCCTGTATACAAAATGTTAATTCAATACCACAATAGGTTCCAAAAGTAACAAGTAAATATTTTGGAGGTAACTAAGTAAACTAATTTAAAGTGATCTATTGTTCATAAAGTTGAATGGAATCAAAGTTCCACAATTCGTGCTGGTCAAAAGACCAGAGTGTCCAGAATTAACTCAAAATAAGTTAGGAACACTTAAGAACATAAATGATAGTAATTAAAAATAACATTGCTGAAACTAAGGGAGTTTTTCCTTCGATACGTGGCCTGTATACAAAATGTTAATTCAATACCACAATAGGTTCCAAAAGTAACAAGTAAATATTTTGGAGGTAACTAAGTAAACTAATTTAAAGTGATCTATTGTTCATAAAGTTGAATGGAATCAAAGTTCCACAGTTCGTGCTGGTCAAAAGACCAGAGTGTCCAGAATTAACTCAAAATAAGTTAGGAACACTTAAGAACATAAATGATAGTAATTAAAAATAGTGACCAGGTCGTTACTTGACTGTTGGGCGAACACAAAAACATTAACTGTTTAGTTTAGATTAAGTGAAACAATAGTTGTTTACGAAAAGTAATCAAGCCGATCTGGAATGAAAAGAAAAGGGATTAGGGCCTGGAAATTTTCCCACGAGAAACTTTTCCAGCTTGCAAAACAAAATGTAAATTGCTGCAAGAACATGTGCATGAGTTAGTCGCATGTTCTGGCACGTGTACGTTGCTAAGTAACAACCTGGTCGTTGTACAGATCACGTTTCGGTACTAAGAAAATTATCATAACTCTATTGAAATTTAAGAAATCAAATAAGATTGTTTGTAATGATTAAACACGTTACACTACTCAACTTGAATCGACTTGAATTCTAAAACGTAGAAGCGAGAGACAACAATGTAGAACTTTAACAGCAAAACTATTGATAATCAACGCGAATAAAAATATATAAAATTGTATGCCAACATATTATCCCCCCCCCCCCCCCCTCCCCTTTCAGAAGAGTCGTCTCCGGCGACTCAAAGGAAGAGAAAATATGATGGTCCTAACAAGAACAAATTGAACATGGCCAGAAATCGCGGACATTGGAGTCGGCGAATTTTGATGCATCGTACATTTAGCGGCCACGAAAGTTGGTAATAGCCGCTGATTCAAAAGCCTGACTTTGGGCTCATATACATCGACGATGATATACAAAAATGAGGCCTACATAGAAGTATATTTTGTGTATTAGCGAAACCGCTGGTCAAATATATTGCACGATAAAAACTGAAGCAAAAGAGCTTTGAAACGATGGCTTTTGCAGCTAAATTGGAGCAAAGACGGCTGAAATATGGCAGGTCAAAGGCAGCGGATTTCGGATTTCAACGTGGAGTGCCGCCTGGTTTGCTTTTCGACGATTGACGGGATGTTGAAAAGCAAAAGCAGGGCGAAGAATTCAGCATCGAAGGTGAAAATTGGCCAAGTAGTACATCATACGGTGCTTGAAAATACACATCGATGAAAAGCAGGGCCAGTAACAGTTGATGATGAAAAACAACTAATCAGAATAGCCGAGGGAACCAGAGGGCGGCACTTGTTCCCGGTAAGACAAAACGTGCTCTGTTTGATTTTGTTAAATGTCTCTCATACCTTGCCGTTGAGTGTTCGGCGGCCATATTGCCCATTAAACCCGCGTGTGCGCCGTTGCGTTGACCGGAACTTCTGGCCATGATGTTTTTGTTGTTGTTGTTGTTGTTTTTTGGAAGTTTTGTAGTTTTAATTTTTTTTTTTTGTGGGTAAGCACGAACACACGAATAAAATAGAAAAGATATAAAAACGATCGAAAAAATAGTACCGTTAAAAAAAGGGCACAGGCATGCAATGAACAAAAGGTCGTATATAAGACACGACAAATGGTTAAATGTATGTACAATGCATAGAGGAGAAACAACCTGATGTCTGGGGATGAGGGTGACGAATAAAACGGTAAACATGTTACGAAGTGGGAAATCAGGTGGTTTCTCCTACCAGGTCCATATGACGGAGGCATGGAGACGACGCTGTGTGGAGAGGGACGGTGGAGTCGCGTGAATGCCCTATCAAAATTCTGGGTTTGTCCAGGTTGCCGTGGAGGGAAAGGAATGCGAGGATCACGCCCCCGTTTTTGGCGTTGCCTGCAAACAGCCATCACGTGTCCTGGTTTGTTGCAGAAATCGCAAATGGGACGGCCGTCCAAACTTCTTCTGCCTCGTTGAAACTGACCTGGTAAACGTGAATCGCGCGTCCGACGCATTTCTTGTCTAATACACTGAGTAATCATACGTTCGAGTTCCGACTTTTCCGGAATTTTGTTGTTATTAGAAGCCCCTATTTGATGGCTATTGTTTTGGTAATTTCCAAAAGCTGCCAGCGGAGGTGTCAACTTATCATCCGTTGTTTTTTTGTAATTTCTCAAGGGCGCGCAAAACTTCGTCCGTGCGATCATTGGTTTCCTCAATGGGCAACGATTCCTTAAGCTTGGCGTGTGTCTCAGCGATTTTGAAAGTGCCTGGTCTTTGTAGAAGAACATAATTTTTGATGTGGGGTCGTAAGCCTTGAATAAAATAATTAATGCTCTCCGATCGCGGTAAATTTATGCGTTGACAAAGCCGGCAAATTTTAGCAGCAAATGCACTTACAGACTCGGTCGTTTGTTGTTTAGTTTCGTTTAATTGTTGTCTTAGTAACCAAACATCGGAGTCGGAGTGAAACCGCTTTTATAAAGCCTCTGAGAGGACATCAAAAGGTCGGCCTTTTAGTTCGGGCGTCGTATTAAACCAGATACTAGCACTGCCAGTTAAAAACAAAGGAAGAGCCTCGGCCTTCCTTTCGGGAGTTAAGTGATAAAAAGCCGAGGTGCGATCGAAATTCGATAAGAATTCATTAACGTCCTCGTGGGCGTCGCCCGAAAACTTTGGTATGGGAACGCTATTGTTACTGGGAAATGTGGGCGTTAGGTGTGATTTTTGAAAAGCCTTGGAAAGCGTCGAAATTTGTTCGGCCCAATTTTCCGTAAGCGCTTTATTTTGGTCAGAAAGAAGTTTCGCGAGTTCGTCCATAGTCATCGGCATTTCTTCAGATTGATCCACGTTGGAATTTAAGAGCAAGGCGTCAAAAATATCCAAGCTCGACCCAGAACTATCAGATAATTCAGAAGTTGGTGATAACGGAGGTGATAAAGGAATGTCAAACTCGCTGCTTTTACTTTGTGTGCCAAGGTTTTGATCAACTTCTAAATTTGCGTCAAAAATAGAAGGCGTTAGTTTGGACTGTTCAATGCTGGTCAAAAGATCTAAATTGTCGTGATGCGGAGCTGGCGAAGGGTTAAGCGGAGCAACCAAATTTCCCGAACAGTTTCCGTCGCAAAATTCTTCGGCTGGTGTCAACGTACTCACGTTGCGCGCGAACAGTGACTTAGCTTTTCCGCGGGTCAACAGATTGAAAGAATTTGTCGCATTCGACTCACGGAAATGAAAGTGCCTTACGCCGAATTTCAAAACGATTGAAACGTGCCCTTAACAACAGTGAAATTTCATGGGAAACAAAACGTGTTAGAAGGTACAGAATTTCGGTAACGCAGTAATGTTGCGAACGAAAACGGCGTGTCAGATACTCCCGACCGGCAACAAAAGCATACGAAAACTAGCGAAACGAAAACAACGCAATTGAAACAACTGTGAGTTCTGATAAGAACTGTTCCTTCCTCGCGACCTGCGCGATTCTGAGCTACCGGACTCGCCTAATGGGCCGCGCTACTTAGCTCGACGTTTAACTTGGCTTTCCTGAAGTTTCTGACATTTTCCAAAGACAAAAGGGAACACTCACAGTTCGCAGATCCTGGCTTGTTTGCTTGCTTGCTTGCAGCGAGAGGTACTTGATCTGCTCGGGTTCTCCACCAAATCTGTTGCGCGGTACTTCTGGGAGTATCTCTGTTTGAAGGGAGACCCTTGCTAGTTTCTCTTGATGAGTTTAATCACAAGTTCTACTGGTTTCGGTTTTGCTCTCAATTGGAGCTTACATGCTAAAAACGACGCTTAAGAGTTCACTCCTTAATTCCAGAACGTATATACAGTGATTGGTTAATGTACATTACGTAAGGTTTTCCGATCGGTTCAGCTCGAATGTTTTGGAATTTCAACTTAACTTAGCAACGGCGGCGCTATTTACTGTCGCAAGCCTGGTACTCAATTTTGCCGTAAAAGTTACAACTTCTAACAAGTTGATCGGTCTAGTTGAACTGTTGATAGAAGCGAAGCATAAATATAAGTTTTTCCGATACCAATCACTGACATTGCTGAAACTAAGGGAGTTTTTCCTTCGATACGTGGCCTGTATACAAAATGTTAATTCAATACCACAATAGGTTCCAAAAGTAACAAGTAAATATTTTGGAGGTAACTAAGTAAACTAATTTAAAGTGATCTATTGTTCATAAAGTTGAATGGAATCAAAGTTCCACAGTTCGTGCTGGTCAAAAGACCAGAGTGTCCAGAATTAACTCAAAATAAGTTAGGAACACTTAAGAACATAAATGATAGTAATTAAAAATAGTGACCAGGTCGTTACTTGACTGTTGGGCGAACACAAAAGCATTAACTGTTTAGTTTAGCTAGATTAAGTGAAACAATAGTTGTTTACGAAAAGTAATCAAGCCGATCTGGAATGAAAAGAAAAGGGATTAGGGCCTGGAAATTTTCCCACGAGAAACTTTTCCAGCTTGCAAAACAAAATGTAAATTGCTGCAAGAACATGTGCATGAGTTAGTCGCATGTTCTGGCACGTGTACGTTGCTAAGTAACAACCTGGTCGTTGTACAGATCACGTTTCGGTAAGAAAATTATCATAACTCTATTTAAATTTAAGAAATCAAATAAGATTGTTTGTAATGATTAAACACGTTAAACTACTCAACTTGAATCGACTTGAATTCTAAAACGTAGAAGCGAGAGACAACAATGTAGAACTTTAACAGCAAAACTATTGATAATCAACGCGAATAAAAATATATAAAATTGTATGCCAACAAGTCTCCCTATATCTTGGGTGCTACCGTCACTTCCTTGGGTGCTTTATAACAAAACAAATGGCACGGTCAAGGTTTTTTTTGTTTCTATTATAATCAAGTTTTACTTTCAACTGTAGACAAATTGTATTCAAACAAGAATACATCTTAGGATACGAGCGCGGAATGGCGTGATGGATCGTACACGACTGCGACAACAGTGTTTTGTCTAACAAATTCTATTATTCAAAGAGCGTCTGGACTCCTTCATCCTTCAATAAAAACATGTTAAGCACCAATTGAGGTCTTATCATTAACTTTACGGTAAACCAGTGTAATTTTTTTTTTGAAAATTTTTCCTTTTGTTTGCCAAGAATCGATATCTGAAATGATCTACAGACCCTCTCTACAAGCCGCACCCGCGCATAAACGGCATGTGACGGCGAGGGCACTCGCGATCATCAGCTGCGTACTTTGTACTCCCATAAAGCATGCTGTCTAAATCAATGACAGCGCTTGTTAGATTTGCACATTATTATAAAATACATTATCATGCAAATTTTTAATTTTTCGTTTCATGAAAAGATCGACGTTTGTCCCATAGTCGATCTTCACACTTTCTTTCCGTCTGAAGCAGACGGGTAGAACGTGTTGGTCGATCCTAATTAATTAGGGCAATCTGAATTAATTATCTCTTAAACGTCAAAATTATCATGAACTTAATTTGCTCAGTTTGTTTCGTCGCATGTGAAGTTCGACGTTCGGCCCGGGGCGTAAGCTCCAGGAAAACCGATCTTCACAAATTACCTAATTATATTATTACTAGTTCGAGATAGAGCAAGTTGTCGTGTTTTGGTTTTCTAGGATCCACATTAAGACGTCATCTCCATATTAGAGAAAAATATCGTATTTTCAGCAACGATTTTCTTTCGTATACTTTTCATGACAAGTACCCAGTTTTCGATAAAAAGGCCTGGCCAATATGCCTTAACATCCTAAGTTTTAGCGGAATCGATGCTCAAAATGTAATTCACAAGATACCATCCTGTCGACATACTTGGCTATAGTCCATTTTGCAGATACTGCGACCATATTGATTTTGCCCCTAGGGTATCCTATATTGCTTATTCTTTCATTGTGATAATTAATAATAATAATAATAATAATAATAATAATAATAATAATAATAATAATAATAATAATAATAATAATAATAATACATTTTTATAGCGCCTATCCAGGTCTGCTCTAGGCGCTTTACAAATCTATAAAAATTCGTTAAAATTAGCTGAATAAATCTTAAAAATTAAAAATATACATTAAAAGTAATAAAAAGTAAAAATCGCTAAGAGTAATACGTTTTTTTCAAAAGATAAGTTTTGAGTTTTGATATAAAAGAACTTAAATCGTCACATGAGCGGATAAAAGGAGGTAGACTGTTCCAAAGCTCAGGCGACGAAACAGCAAAAGCTCGAGACCCATACGACTTAAGGTGGAATTTGACAGGGTTAAGGCGTGAAGAGTGTGACGATCGGAGGGTTCTTGAAGGTTGGTAGTGCGTTAACAAATCTTGAATGTAGATAGGAGATTGTTGATGGAGAGCTTTGAAGGTAAGTAGCAGAATCTTAAATTTAATGCGTTCAGAAACAGGAAGCCAGTGTAGTTCTTTCAATATCGGAGTGATGTGGTCGTATTTTCGGGAACAGGTGATAAGTCGAGCAGCGGCGTTCTGAACAGACTGGAGCTTTTTTAAGGCATACTTCGGCACATTGTATAAAGGAGAGTTGCAGTGGTCGAGTTTGGAAGACACAAAAGCATGGACCAAGATCTCGGTTGTTTTCGTGGATAAGTACTTCCTTATACGGGAGATGTTTCGGAGATGATAAGAGGCTGCTTTACAAATGGAACCATAGATGGAACTGATATGCGGAAGCATAGTCATAGTGCTGTCAAATATTACACCGATGTTTCTAGCAAATTTAGATGGCTGAATTATGTCTTGACCAAAACGGATTGGAGGTAGAGACTGCTGTGGGTTGTGTTTTGAGTAAAGGAAGAGAAGTTCAGTCTTGTCCTTATTCAGCTTTAGCTTGTTGAGAGACATCCACTTGTCAAGATCAGACAAACATTCCTTGATTTTTCCAACTGTATTGGTTAATTCGACGTCGTTGTTTGTTGAAAAAGAGAAATATAACTGAGTATCGTCAGCGTAGAAGTGAAATTGCATTTCGTGGTGTCGTAGAATGTCAGCCAATGGTGCAGTATAAAGTAAGTACAGGATAGGCCCTAGGACCGAACCTTGGGGGACCCCGCATTTGAGCTCACGAGACTGCGATTTAGTTCCATCGATTAAGGTAAATTGCGTACGGTTGGTAAGAGACGAACGAAACCATTCAAGGGCAGTGCCACATGCAGATTGAAAACTTGGAGTTCAGTCTTTTTAGCAGAATGTCGTGATCGACAGTGTCAAAAGCAGCAGATAGATCCAGTAGCAGGAGTATAACACAGTGACGATCGTCAATTCTGCAATTACCATAAAAACAATAATAACAAATATCATAGGATGTTCTGGGGCATAATCAACATGGCCACCATATCTGCAAAATGGTCTATGAATGAGCAAGGGTCCGGCGCGATCTTAACCTATGTCACTGATAAACACTTTCCAGGAATATATCAAATAATATACGTTACACATCAAGCACACTATTATTGTACATTTCTTTTTATTTTGGAAAAAAAAGGCTTGTATTTCATAAAAGAGCTATAAAAATATTACCAACCCGGTAGATAATTTAGATTGGATTCAATTTATAAATTTTAATACATATCTTCAAAAATAACGTTTGTTTTCGAAAGAAGTAAACTATTTTAAGTTCCTCAGTATTTGATAGAAACAATTGGTTCTATTGCTGCCTGATTTGTAGCATTAATTGGGGAATGCCTATATCCAAATATCATTATCTTTAAACAAGTTATTTAAGTGCAATTAATGTTTATCAAAACGGGGCTATAGCCGTCTATGGCCCCGTTTTGATTTGACTGTTTCTCTACAAAAGTGGTAAGGTCCGGACTTATTTTTTGACGGATCCGTACCCAATTTTCTCTGTCGTGTAAACGCGCCTGTACATGACTGTTTCAGAAATGATATAGACAATGCAAGAGAATTATCTATTTGTTAAATTTCAGAGTTTCCTTACGTGGTTCATATCCATGCAGTGAAACCTGCTACATTGTGTGCTACAGAATGATAATTCAGTGCGTTGCGCAGATTGAAAACTTACCTCCACAGCACCTGATGGGGTGATAACGTGTGAGTAAGGCCAAATAAAAAAAATGTTTCTCGACCCCTTTCGCTTCATTTTTTGGGGCCGCCTCTATTTTTTAATATTTTTTTTTGGAAACTGAGTTAGAACGAACAAAAACCGACAATGTTCTCATTATTTATAAGCTCGTATATGATAGATTCCTATGTAAGAATTCATTTATTTGTAAGCCTATGTTAGTCGACTGTTTCGTTAAAATTTGGGCAACTACGAATTTTTGGGCAAACGTTGCCCGTACGCCTATGGTCCTTTCGCTGTAGAAAAACAACTTACACGTTCATCTTCAGATAACACGCTCAGCACACATACAATTCAATGGGAACTGGTTTAATAACACACACAATCTTTACATCAGTGAAGGTGACCTTATCGAGCCGCTTACAATTGCTACAAAAGATCAACTTTTTCAGTTTAACGGCGATTTGTACGAACAAATAGACGGCGTTGCCATGGGATCACCATTGGGACCATTAATGGCAAACACCTTTATGTGCTCCATTGAAGAGAAACTAGCACGTGAAAACAAAACTCCCAAATTCTACAAGAGATACGTCGATGACACACACTAGTACCTGACCTTCCCGCTGCAACTGATCTCGTAACAATCTTGAATGACGCGCACCCAGCAATCCAATTCACAATGGAAACGGCAGTCAACAACATGTTACCCTTTTTAGGCATGCATGCATGCATTAGGACCGATAACCGCCTTAACACATCTGTCTACAGGAAAAAACCAACAAAGGACTCAGTCTGCTCCATTATCAGAGTCACGTCGACAATCGCTATAAACGATCACTTTTAAGAACTATGTTTGATCGCGCCAAACGCCTGTCTTCCTCGCCGGATCTCTTCGCATAAGAATGTAGGGAACTAAAGACCACATTCCTGAAACTGAAATATCCCGGGAAATTGATTGACTCTGTCCTTAACAGATTTCATTCCTCTAAAGACCAGAACAAAAGTTGTATTTCGCCAGCGGACAGCCCTGTATGCATCACCTTGCCATTCAAAGATCAAAAATCGGGTGACTACGTACGAAGAGAACTGTGTGACCTAGGAAAGAAAATAGATCGTGAAATAACACCAGTCTTTACAAGCAAGAAAATCTCTGAAGATTTGAAGTTCACGGAAACAAAGCCCTCTCTAGTAAACCAACAAAGTGTAGTATATGAATTTAAATGTAATTCGTGCGATGCGAATTATATTGGCTACACGAGCCGCCACCTTCACCTGCACATCGAGGAGCACAGATACTCCGTAATTGGTAAACACCTTCAAGAACAACACATTTTAGAGCCGCTCGACCTTCCCTGCCAATTTGCCATCCTAAAGAAATGCCGCGGAAAGTTTGAGTGCCTAATTTACGAGATGCTCTTAATAAGGAAATAGAAACCATCCCTGAACACTCAAAAGGACTCCATTCCAGCAAAACTGTTTACTTAGTTATGCACATTTTTCTGTTTTACACGCCTCATTTATTGTAATTTAGTTTTACACTTTCTTTTCTATAAATATTGTTCTGTACCATGTAAAATTTATATTTGATAATGGTGATATGTCGTCGCCGAAAAGTCATGTTTTTATAGCGTTAATATTTATTTTGAAATGTGTTTCAAAATCTCCAAACACCAAAAGCAAAATTATCCATATCAACGCTTTGCTTTAGTTAACATTGAGACAATCTTCTCAGACAACATCATGACCGAGGAAAACCTCTTTAGCGACAGCAGAAAAACGTCTGCGTCTGAAAGCTATGAGACTGTTGCGATTGACAAATAAGTTTTTTGTATTCTGATCGTTAATGGAGGAAAAAGAAATGTTCTACTTCTTTTAATGGCACTGGCTACCTATTATCTCGTATTCAACGCGTGCTCAAGGAATATTTGTTTATTACATGTATAGAAGATTATCGCTTGTGTTATTTAAGGTATTTAAAATTAACGCGATTAAATTAACGCGAATTGAAGGAAAAAAGTACTTTCCAATAAAGGAAATTAACGCGAGTGAGAGGAGGGAGACCTTTTTAAAAGGAGTCAAGAGCGTGGAGAAATTGGGGGCAAAATAATGGAAATGAAGGTAGTGGATATAAACGCTCCATTTCATTAACGCTGCGGAAATAAACGTTAACAAAAGTGAACGCAAGGTAAATTAACGCAAATTTCTAAAATTCGCGTTCATAAAGCACCTAGAGTACATGAAGCGAGTAGAGTACATAAAGCAACCAGAGTACATCTAGCGCGTTGAGTACATAAAGCGAGTAGAGTACATCAAGCAACTAGAGTCAATCAAGCAACCAGAGTAATCAAGCAGGTAGAGGACATCAAGCGCGTAGAGTACATAAAGCGAGTAGAGTACGTAAAGCAACCAGAGTAATCAAGCAACCAGAGTAATCAAGCAACCAGAGTAATCAAGCAGGTGGAGTACATGAAGCAAGTAAAGTACATGAAGCATCTAGAGTACATGAAGCATCTAGAGTACATGAAGCAAGTAGAGTACATGAAGCAAGTAGAGTACATGAAGCAAGTAGAGTACATTAGGCAAGTAGAGTAAATCAAGCCACTAGAGTACATGAAGCAAGTAGAGTACATGAAGCAACTAGAGTACATGAAGCAAGTAGAGTACATGAAGCAAGTAGAGTACATGAAGCAAGTAGAGTACATGAAGCAAGTAGAGTACATGAAGCAAGTAGAGTACATGAAGCAAGTAGAGTACATCAAACCCCTAGAGTACATGAAGCAAGTAGAGTACATGAAGCATCTAGAGTACATGAAGCAAGTAGAGTACATGAAGCATCTAGAGTACATGAAGCACCTAGAGTACATCAAGCGAGTAGAGTACATGAAGCACCCAGAGTACATAAAGCAACCAGAGTACATGAAGCAAGTAGAGTACATGAAGCAACTAGAGTACATGAAGCAAGTAGAGTACATGAAGCAAGTAGAGTACATGAAGCAAGTAGAGTACATCAAACACCTAGAGTACATGAAGCAAGTAGAGTACATGAAGCATCTAGAGTACATGAAGCAAGTAGAGTAAATGAAGCACCTAGAGTACATGAAGCATCTAAAGTACATGAAGCATCTAGAGTACATGAAGCATCTAGAGTACATGAAGCAAGTAGAGTACATCAAACACCTAGAGTACATGAAGCAAGTAGAGTACATGGAACATCTAGAGTACATGAAGCATCTAGAGTACATGAAGCATCTAGAGTACATGAAGCATCTAGAGTACATGAAGCATCAAGAGTACATGAAGCATCTAGAGTACATGAAGCATCTAGAGTACATGAAGCAAGTAGAGTACATAAAGAAACTAGAGTACATAAAGCAACTAGAGTACATCAAGTACCTAGAGTACATAAAGCAACTAGAGTACATCAAGCGAGTAGAGTACATTAAGCAACTAGAGTACATCAATCAACTAGAGTACATAAAGCAACTAGAGTACATCAAGCTACTAGAGTACATCAAGCGCGTAGAGTACATCAAGCGCGTAGAGTACATGAAGCACCTAGAGCACATGAAGCACCTAGAGTACATGAAGCACCTAGAGTACATCAAGCGAGTACGGTACATCAAGCAACCAGAGTACATCAAGCAACTAGAGTACATCAAGCGACCAGAGTACATCAAGCGAGTAGAGTACATAAAGCACCTAGAGTACATGAAGCGAGTAGAGTACATAAAGCAACCAGAGTACATCAAGCGCGTAGAGTACATCAAGCGAGTAGAATACATAAAGCAACTAGAGTACATGAAGCGAGTAGAGTACATAAAACAACCAGTGTACATCAAGCGCGTAGAGTACATCAAGCGAGTAGAGTACATAAAGCAACCAGAGTAATCAAGCAACCAGAGTAATCAAGCAGGTAGAGTACATGAAGCATCTAGAGTACATGAAGCATCTAGAGTACATGAAGCATCTAGAGTACATGAAGCATCTAGAGTACATGAAGCATCAAGAGTACATGAAGCATCTAGAGTACATGAAGCATCAAGAGTACATGAAGCATCTAGAGTACATGAAGCATCAAGAGTACATGAAGCATCTAGAGTACATGAAGCATCTAGAGTACATGAAGCATCTAGAGTACATAAAGCATCTAGAGTACATGAAGCCTCTAGAGTACATGAAGCATCTAGAGTACATGAAGCAAGTAGAGTACATAAAAAAACTAGAGTACATCAAGCACCTAGAGTACATAAAGCAACTAGAGTACATCAAGCGAGTAGAGTACATTAAGCAACTAGAGTACATCAAGCAACTAGAGTACATAAAGCAACTAGAGTACATCAAGCAACTAGAGTACATAAAGAAACCGGAGTACATCAAGCGCGTATAGTACATGAAGCACCTAGAGTACATCAAGCGAGTACAGTACATCAAGCAACCAGAGTACATCAAGCGAGTAGAGTACATAAAGCGAGTAGAGTACATCAAGTACCTAGAGTACATCAAGCGAGTAGAGTACATCAAGCAACTAGAGTACATCAAGCGAGTAGAGTACATCAAGCAACTAGAGTACATCAAGCGAGTAGAGTACATCAAGTACCTAGAGTACATCAAGCGAGTAGAGTACATGAAGCACCTAGAGTATACATCAAGCACCTAGAGTACATAAAGCGAGTAGAGTACATCAAGCACCTAGAGTACATCAAGCAACTAGAGTACATCAAGCAACTAGAGTACATCAAGCAACTACAGTACATCAAGCAACTAGAGTACATAAAGCAACTAGAGTACATCAAGCGAGTAGAGTACATTAAGCAACTAGAGTACATCAAGCAACTAGAGTACATAAAGCAACTAGAGTACATCAAGCAACTAGGGTACATAAAGAAACCGGAGTACATCAAGCGCGTAGAGTACATCAAGCACCTAGAGTACATAAAGCAACTAGAGTACATCAAGCGAGTAGAGTACATTAAGCAACTAGAGTACATCAAGCAACTAGAGTACATAAAGCAACTAGAGTACATCAAGCAACTAGAGTACATAAAGAAACCGGAGTACATCAAGCGCGTAGAGTACATCAAGCACCTAGAGTACATAAAGTAACTAGAGTACATCAAGCGAGTAGAGTACATCAAGCGAGTAGAGTACATCAAGCAACTAGAGTACATCAAGCAACTAGAGTACATCAAACACCTAGAGTACATAAAGCAACTAGAGTACATCAAGCGAGTAGAGTACATTAAGCAACTAGAGTACATCAAGCAACTAGAGTACATAAAGCACCTAGAGTACATCAAGCAAGTAGAGTACATGAAGCACCTAGAGTACATCAAGCGAGTAGAGTAAATCAAGCAACTAGAGTACATCAAGCACATAGAGTATATCAAGTACCTAGAGTACATGAAGCAACTAGAGTACATGAAGCAACTAGAGTACACAAAGCACCCAGAGTACATAAAGCAACTAGAGTATATCAAGCACCTAGAACACATGAAGCAACCAGAGTACATCAACCGAGTAGAGTACATCAAGCAAGTAGAGTACATCAAGCACCTAGAGTACATGAAGCAACTACAGTACATCAAGCAAGTAGAGTACATTAGGCACCTAGAGTACATGAAGCAACTAGAGTACACAAAGCAACCAGAGTACATCAAGCAACTAGACTACATAAAGCGAGTAGAGTACATCAAGCGAGTAGAGTACATCAAGCGAGTAGAGTACATCAAGCGAGTAGAGTCCATCAAGCACATAGAGTACATCAAGCACCAAGAGGACATAAAGCGAGTAGAGTACATAAGGCAACCAGAGTATATCAAGCAACTAGAGTACATAAAGCAACCAGAGTACATCAAGCAACTAGAGTACATAAAGCGAGTAGAGTACATCAAGCGAGTGGAGTACATCAAGCGAGTAGAGTCCATCAAGCAACTAGAGTACATCAAGCACCTAGAGGACATAAAGCGAGTAGAGTACATAAAGCAACCACAGTATATCAAGAAACTAGAGTACATAAAACAACCAGAGTACATCAAGCAACTAGAGTTCATAAACCGAGTAGAGTACATAAAGCAACGAGAGTACATCAAGCACCCAGAGTACATAAAGCAACTAGAGTACATCAAGCACCTAGAGTACATCAAGCAACCAGAGTAAATGAAGCACCTAGAGTACATGAAGCGAGTAGAGTACATCAAGCACCTAGAGTACATCAAGCACCTAGAGTACATAAAGCGAGTAGAGTACATCAAGCACCTAGAGTACATCAAGCGAGCAGAGTAAATGAAGCAACCAGAGTACATGAAGCGAGTAGAGTACATCAAGCAACTAGAGTACATCAAGCGAGTAGAGTAAATGAAGCAACCAGAGTACATGAAGCGAGTAGAGTACATCAAGCAACCAGAGTACATCAAGCGAGTAGAGTACATCAAGCACCTAGAGTACATAAAGCGAGTAGAGTACATCAAGTACCTAGAGTACATCAAGCGAGTAGAGTACATCAAGCAACTAGAGTACATCAAGCGAGTAGAGTACATCAAGCAACTAGAGTACATCAAGCGAGTAGAGTACATCAAGTACCTAGAGTACATCAAGCGAGTAGAGTACATGAAGCCCCTAGAGTATACATCAAGCACCTAGAGTACATAAAGCGAGTAGAGTACATCAAGCACCTAGAGTACATCAAGCAACTAGAGTACATCAAGCAACTAGAGTACATCAAGCAACTAGAGTACATAAAGCAACTAGAGTACATCAAGCGAGTAGAGTACATCAAGCAACTAGAGTACATCAAGCAACTAGAGTACATAAAGCAACTAGAGTACATGCATCAAGCGAGTAGAGTACATCAAGCAACTATAGTACATCAAGCAATTAGAGTACATCAAGCAACTAGAGAACATCAAGCAACTAGAGTACATCAAGCAACTAGAGTACATCAAGGACCTAGAGTAGAGTAGAGGAGGGTACATCAAGAGTATAGTACATCACGTCCTACCCTAAGCGATGATCAACTAGAGGCTGCCCGCAGTCACCCAGCGGTGACATTATCGTCACACAACGAGGACAACAGGAGGCAATGAAAGTGATGAAACTGAGGTAGAAGAACGAGAAAACAGCTGAAGTAAATTTGGAAAACGCATGGATTTCACGATCAGAAAAAGGCCATCGAACGCCAGAGTCAAAAACTAAGTAAGTGCTTAAAAATGATATATTAGAACTCCTTTTTAACTCGATTTTTTATAAGGTATACTAAAGCTTGTATTTAAGATCAGTTTGTTTCGCCATTAACTTAAGCTTATTTATAAACTAATATTACGTAAATCGCAGGGCCTCGCGAAGCTCTGGGCTGGGGAGGGGGGGGGGGGTGTTATTAATAAGGAGTGGATTATTTGAAGTTGAACATTAATTGAATTGTACATCTTCAATTTTCCACAGTAGGCAGGAAGATATATTTGTTAGAAATTTAAAAATATTTGTAGGAGGGGTAGCATTGGATAGGTAGTGGATTTGGGAGTGATGGGGTTGTTGATACAATGACTTAAAATCGCTGGAGAAAAGTACCAAATGTTCTCTTTGGCAGGTTTCCCCCTTGTTTGCCAAAAAGTACCCCCTTCCTTATTTGAGGAACTGTAAGTGTAGAAAACGAAAACAAAACTGACGAAGTTTATTGTCCTTAGTGAAGCGATATATATCTTGAAAACTTCTAGTCCATTCACCAAGTTTTTCAGGGAGTTTACTCTGCCACTTTTTTACACCACTAGGGACAATAGGATCATAGCCTGCATGTGGAAATCAGTGTTATTTTAATCCGAAAAGAAAAACGATAAAAATAAAAGGCTCAGGATTCCAACCCACCAAAAAAAAAAAAAACTAAAAAAAAAAAAACCTAGCCGGATTCGAACCCCCGTCCTCAGTCCCGACGATCTGATTTCAAGTCCGACGCCTTACCATTAGGCCACCAGCGCGCGGTGGCCGTGTGACGTCATTTCCGCCACACACCAAGCTCACAAATAAATAAATAAATAAATATATATATATATATATATATGACTACCAGTGGATAAACTGAAGACTTCATCTGCTATTAAAGTGCTCAATGGTAAAACCAGAGCTGTGAATAAAGAATGAATTTCTGGAGTCGGACTAGTTCAAAAACATTTAATTGCTACTCGGAGTTTCATGCCTCTTACGAAGCAATCATCAGGCAACTGACTACAATAACGGTTACATGAAAAGATATACAAATTTGAAAATATGGAACAATGCCTACTAGCGTGACATGTTAAGATGCTATTGGACGACAAAAGCGCAAAACGATTTGTAAATCTATATTAAGTAAATGCGGTATTCAACAGGAATTTCTTAGAATGTCTGCATATCGATGTCAGTTCGTTTCTTTGATTAAGTGTCGACATTTCCGGTTTACAAATTATAAAATATTTCTCCCATAGGCAAAGATTACATTTTTTGTTTACGTTTGAATACGATCTAGCTTGCTTGACTTTTCTCCATTTAATTTGGTAATTGATTTTCTGTTCCTTTAGACTCCATACGTACTTGCTGAGTTCGGTTACGTTTTTGTACCGTTCGTTCCTGAAAGAGCATGTGTGGTTTCTGTAACGTTCTTTGAATGTTGTGTCACACAGTCCGATGTATGTTTCTTTTGTCTGCGGGGTGACGACCTCTGCTTGGTAGACGATGCTCCGAACATTGCAATTACCTTCAAGGGGGCAAGAGTTCTTCTTTCGGCAATTGCAGTTGTTATCGATTTCTTCTGATTGATTTGTTGTTTTTCTGATTTGAGCTTTGTTGTGGCTGGAGATAATGGTTTTTACGTTGCTCATACAGCTGTAGCTTAGCTTAAGAGTGTTTCGGTTAAATATTTTGTGAAGCGGATTAGATTTAGGAAAGTGTTGATCAATTAGTTGGAGGAAGCATTTGCCGACTTTCGTTTCAACATTTTTGCTATATGGCGGGTTGAACCACGTGATGTTTCTCTTACGGTTTCTGCTCTTTTGTGAAGCATTAAGAGTTGGCGCTTTGTATGAAAGATTGTACTTGTAACCACTTTTATCAAGTGCGTCTTGGTACACACCTTTGGCGTTGTCAAAGCATTCCTTGTCGGATGAAATTTCTGAAAGGCGCTTGTTGATGGATTCGGGGATGTTTCTAAGAATGGAAGGTGGGTGGTTAGATTGCTTGTGTACGTACAACGGTATGTTTCCTTCTTTTGTGTATGGAGAGTGCTTTCCGCTTTTTAGGTCTAGGGTGACGTCTAAAAAGTTGACTTTACTTAGGTTGGCCTCTACTGTGATTTTTAGGTCGTTATCACGAAATATTTTGCAAATATCTTTCTTGATTCTTTCGATTTCCTGTGGCGATTTATTAAACGCTGACAAACCGTCATCGCGGTAAAGACCGATGTTTTTTCCGTACTTTTCGGTGAGGCGTGAAAGAATGTAACAGCCAACCAGCTCACATGTTTCTGCGCCATCAAACGACCCCATGGTGACATCGAATCGGTCGTTGGAGGTCTTCTTTTCCCATGTGGCGTTTTCACTGAACAGGAGTGACCTTTTAGCATGGATGATTATGTCACGCTCATGTGCGCTGATGGGCCGGTAAGTATTAGCGAAATCTAGGGCTTTGCAGAGTAGCTTCTCTGTGATCGACGGGTAAAAATCACACACATCAAAACATATGAAAGATAGCGATTCTTTGTGCTGCAAATCGTTGAACCATTTTAGGACGCTGGATGTGTTTTTCCATTGGTTGATCTTCGTTTTATTAATGATGGAGGTGTTGATGTTGTCAAGGATGTGCTTGCTTATCACGCCTATTTCAGATTTGGAGGGGTTAATTAATCGGCAGGTCGGGTGATTGTGGAATGCAGGCTTGTGGTCTTTTAAAGTGATAAATGCTTCTTTTTCGGCTAGTTTTTCAATGCGGTCGTCAAGTTGGAGATGTTCAGCTATTCTTGCAGATTGTGCATTCAACTTTTCTACAACTTTGCCACTTGATTTCTTGTAGGTTTTTGTTACATTTTCCTTGATTAACTTGTTGTAAGCGGTTGTATTCATTTCATAATAATTTGTGGTTTTGTCAGCGGGGATCAGAAGGCTGTTCGGTTTCTTGATTTTGTTGTTGATGTCGGCATCTAGTTTTCGTTGGAAGTTGGATTTCGTGTTGGCTTTGAATTTAATGTTTCGGATGAGGTCTAACATGCCTTCTTCAAAGGGTATCAGCTCGTTAACTTTAGGCGGAGAGTTTTTCGATTTAAATCCATATGTTTCTTTCGTAGATGTTTCTTGCTGATTGAGAAAATAATAAGCTTTCCATCGCATTCGCCGTAAGAATTGTTCCGTCTTTTCAATAAATTTGTTCATGTAATCGCTTCTTGATGGCAGTGGGATGTTCTTGGTTGAGTAGCCCAGGTTGATCTTCTCCATGGTAATAGTTGACGAGTCGAACAGAGTGCTCAACAAATAGGAGCTTAATATGACTACCAGTGGATAAACTGAAGACTTCATCTGCTATTAAAGTGCTCAATGGTAAAACCAGAGCTGTGAATAAAGAATGAATTTCTGGAGTCGGACTAGTTCAAAAACATTTAATTGCTACTCGGAGTTTCATGCCTCTTACGAAGCAATCATCAGGCAACTGACTACAATAACGGTTACATGAAAAGATATACAAATTTGAAAATATGGAACAATGCCTACTAGCGTGACATGTTAAGATGCTATTGGACGACAAAAGCGCAAAACGATTTGTAAATCTATATTAAGTAAATGCGGTATTCAACAGGAATTTCTTAGAATGTCTGCATATCGATGTCAGTTCGTTTCTTTGATTAAGTGTCGACATTTCCGGTTTACAAATTATAAAATATTTCTCCCATAGGCAAAGATTACATTTTTTGTTTACGTTTGAATACGATCTAGCTTGCTTGACTTTTCTCCATTTAATTTGGTAATTGATTTTCTGTTCCTTTAGACTCCATACGTACTTGCTGAGTTCGGTTACGTTTTTGTACCGTTCGTTCCTGAAAGAGCATGTGTGGTTTCTGTAACGTTCTTTGAATGTTGTGTCACACAGTCCGATGTATGTTTCTTTTGTCTGCGGGGTGACGACCTCTGCTTGGTAGACGATGCTCCGAACATTGCAATTACCTTCAAGGGGGCAAGAGTTCTTCTTTCGGCAATTGCAGTTGTTATCGATTTCTTCTGATTGATTTGTTGTTTTTCTGATTTGAGCTTTGTTGTGGCTGGAGATAATGGTTTTTACGTTGCTCATACAGCTGTAGCTTAGCTTAAGAGTGTTTCGGTTAAATATTTTGTGAAGCGGATTAGATTTAGGAAAGTGTTGATCAATTAGTTGGAGGAAGCATTTGCCGACTTTCGTTTCAACATTTTTGCTATATGGCGGGTTGAACCACGTGATGTTTCTCTTACGGTTTCTGCTCTTTTGTGAAGCATTAAGAGTTGGCGCTTTGTATGAAAGATTGTACTTGTAACCACTTTTATCAAGTGCGTCTTGGTACACACCTTTGGCGTTGTCAAAGCATTCCTTGTCGGATGAAATTTCTGAAAGGCGCTTGTTGATGGATTCGGGGATGTTTCTAAGAATGGAAGGTGGGTGGTTAGATTGCTTGTGTACGTACAACGGTATTTCAAAGCTCAAATCACAAAAAACAAAGCTCAAATCAAAAAAACAACAAATCAATCAGAAGAAATCGATAACAACTGCAATTGCCGAAAGAAGAACTCTTGCCTCCTTGAAGGTAATTGCAATGTTCGGAGCATCGTCTACCAAGCAGAGGTCGTCACCCCGCAGACAAAAGAAACATACATCGGACTGTGTGACACAACATTCAAAGAACGTTACAGAAACCACACATGCTCTTTCAGGAACGAACGGTACAAAAACGTAACCGAACTCAGCAAGTACGTATGGAGTCTAAAGGAACAGAAAATCAATTACCAAATTAAATGGAGAAAAGTCAAGCAAGCTAGATCGTATTCAAACGTAAACAAAAAATGTAATCTTTGCCTATGGGAGAAATATTTTATAATTTGTAAACCGGAAATGTCGACACTTAATCAAAGAAACGAACTGACATCGATATGCAGACATTCTAAGAAATTCCTGTTGAATACCGCATTTACTTAATATAGATTTACAAATCGTTTTGCGCTTTTGTCGTCCAATAGCATCTTAACATGTCACGCTAGTAGGCATTGTTCCATATTTTCAAATTTGTATATCTTTTCATGTAACCGTTATTGTAGTCAGTTGCCTGATGATTGCTTCGTAAGAGGCATGAAACTCCGAGTAGCAATTAAATGTTTTTGAACTAGTCCGACTCCAGAAATTCATTCTTTATTCACAGCTCTGGTTTTACCATTGAGCACTTTAATAGCAGATGAAGTCTTCAGTTTATCCACTGGTAGTCATATTAAGCTCCTATTTGTTGAGCACTCTGTTCGACTCGTCAACTATTACCATGGAGAAGATCAACCTGGGCTACTCAACCAAGAACATCCCACTGCCATCAAGAAGCGATTACATGAACAAATTTATTGAAAAGACGGAACAATTCTTACGGCGAATGCGATGGAAAGCTTATTATTTTCTCAATCAGCAAGAAACATCTACGAAAGAAACATATGGATTTAAATCGAAAAACTCTCCGCCTAAAGTTAACGAGCTGATACCCTTTGAAGAAGGCATGTTAGACCTCATCCGAAACATTAAATTCAAAGCCAACACGAAATCCAACTTCCAACGAAAACTAGATGCCGACATCAACAACAAAATCAAGAAACCGAACAGCCTTCTGATCCCCGCTGACAAAACCACAAATTATTATGAAATGAATACAACCGCTTACAACAAGTTAATCAAGGAAAATGTAACAAAAACCTACAAGAAATCAAGTGGCAAAGTTGTAGAAAAGTTGAATGCACAATCTGCAAGAATAGCTGAACATCTCCAACTTGACGACCGCATTGAAAAACTAGCCGAAAAAGAAGCATTTATCACTTTAAAAGACCACAAGCCTGCATTCCACAATCACCCGACCTGCCGATTAATTAACCCCTCCAAATCTGAAATAGGCGTGATAAGCAAGCACATCCTTGACAACATCAACACCTCCATCATTAATAAAACGAAGATCAACCAATGGAAAAACACATCCAGCGTCCTAAAATGGTTCAACGATTTGCAGCACAAAGAATCGCTATCTTTCATATGTTTTGATGTGTGTGATTTTTACCCGTCGATCACAGAGAAGCTACTCTGCAAAGCCCTAGATTTCGCTAATACTTACCGGCCCATCAGCGCACATGAGCGTGACATAATCATCCATGCTAAAAGGTCACTCCTGTTCAGTGAAAACGCCACATGGGAAAAGAAGACCTCCAACGACCGATTCGATGTCACCATGGGGTCGTTTGATGGCGCAGAAACATGTGAGCTGGTTGGCTGTTACATTCTTTCACGCCTCACCGAAAAGTACGGAAAAAACATCGGTCTTTACCGCGATGACGGTTTGTCAGCGTTTAATAAATCGCCACAGGAAATCGAAAGAATCAAGAAAGATATTTGCAAAATATTTCGTGATAACGACCTAAAAATCACAGTAGAGGCCAACCTAAGTAAAGTCAACTTTTTAGACGTCACCCTAGACCTAAAAAGCGGAAAGCACTCTCCATACACAAAAGAAGGAAACATACCGTTGTACGTACACAAGCAATCTAACCACCCACCTTCCATTCTTAGAAACATCCCCGAATCCATCAACAAGCGCCTTTCAGAAATTTCATCCGACAAGGAATGCTTTGACAACGCCAAAGGTGTGTACCAAGACGCACTTGATAAAAGTGGTTACAAGTACAATCTTTCATACAAAGCGCCAACTCTTAATGCTTCACAAAAGAGCAGAAACCGTAAGAGAAACATCACGTGGTTCAACCCGCCATATAGCAAAAATGTTGAAACGAAAGTCGGCAAATGCTTCCTCCAACTAATTGATCAACACTTTCCTAAATCTAATCCGCTTCACAAAATATTTAACCGAAACACTCTTAAGCTAAGCTACAGCTGTATGAGCAACGTAAAAACCATTATCTCCAGCCACAACAAAGCTCAAATCAGAAAAACAACAAATCAATCAGAAGAAATCGATAACAACTGCAATTGCCGAAAGAAGAACTCTTGCCCCCTTGAAGGTAATTGCAATGTTCGGAGCATCGTCTACCAAGCAGAGGTCGTCACCCCGCAGACAAAAGAAACATACATCGGACTGTGTGACACAACATTCAAAGAACGTTACAGAAACCACACATGCTCTTTCAGGAACGAACGGTACAAAAACGTAACCGAACTCAGCAAGTACGTATGGAGTCTAAAGGAACAGAAAATCAATTACCAAATTAAATGGAGAAAAGTCAAGCAAGCTAGATCGTATTCAAACGTAAACAAAAAATGTAATCTTTGCCTATGGGAGAAATATTTTATAATTTGTAAACCGGAAATGTCGACACTTAATCAAAGAAACGAACTGACATCGATATGCAGACATTCTAAGAAATTCCTGTTGAATACCGCATTTACTTAATATAGATTTACAAATCGTTTTGCGCTTTTGTCGTCCAATAGCATCTTAACATGTCACGCTAGTAGGCATTGTTCCATATTTTCAAATTTGTATATCTTTTCATGTAACCGTTATTGTAGTCAGTTGCCTGATGATTGCTTCGTAAGAGGCATGAAACTCCGAGTAGCAATTAAATGTTTTTGAACTAGTCCGACTCAATTATATATATATATATATATATATATATATATATATATATATATATATATATAATTTTCTGCATCATTAATTATGTAAATTTTATAGTATATAATCGACGGTTACTTGTACATTCAAATTGTCTGCATCATATATTATGTAAATTTTTAGTATAAAATCGACGGTTATTTTCTGCTTCATTAATTATGTAAATTTTATAGTATATAAACGACGGTTGAGAATATTCTTGTCATTAAAATCCCCTGAAGAGTGAGCAATCACGAAACAGGCTTGTAGGGATGAAAGTGTAGTTTTTTCTATTTTCAATGTTTATATATATATATATATATATATATATATATATATATATATGACCGTAAACTCCACACGAGATTTCATCCCGCCTGAGCCCTTTGAGGGACAAAATTATACACCCCGCTACGCTCGGCCTTCGGCCTCGCTTCGTGAGGAACAAGCATCCCATTATCATCATGCAAGAATCATAATATTTGAGCAGTTAATATATACAGATGGGTGCTAAATTGTCAACGATCTGTCTATGTACTCAATCATATCAAATGAAAGTTATAAGATAATAATGAAAACTCAAGCTTACAACTCCAAAAGTCTAACTTACAACTCCAGCTAACAACCCTATTTCAGTTGGTAGTTTATTTAACAAATAATTAACCATATTAGGTGTACATGTAAGATCATGGACAGTAAAAGAAAGGATCTTTCAGTGCTTTGGCAAAGTTCAGTTCCAGGCAGCTAGCATGGAAGAACTGCCCACATTTTTTACAACCTAGCCAGTCTTCATTGTCATCCATCCTGCACACCTTGCACACATCAGTATCCCTTCCGCTGACAAAAAACAAAGAAAATACATTCATTTTATTTTGTATTTGTAATGACACATTCCAAAGTTAGTTGGGAGGGGGGGAGGTGACTAGTGAATTAAAGTGGGCAGCCCAAGAGACTCTTGTCTTAGCACTTACAAATGGGGGGAGGGGGGTGGGGGTGGCATAGCCTCCTCTGCTAGCCTCCCCAGCTCTGTAGTCCCTGACTAAGAAATATTATACCTCAAAATGTCATCATAACAGCTGCCAAACAGGTTGGATAAAATCTTCACTCTTTCAATAGAGACATTGACCTTGTTGATTGATTTGTTTTCACACAAGTTCCTGGCAAACTGAAAATAAATCATACAATTAAACTATATATCATGTAAAATTATCAGTTTATTGCATAAAAAATTACTATCAGTCACATGATTTATGTGATTATCCTACACTTGGAAATACAGTCAAACCACTTTAATACACAACAAAGGGAAGGGAAGAGCATCCTTACTCTGGAGGTGTCTGTATTACAAATGCTTAGTTTTTATGTGTTTTTTTTTTTGGTGGGAGGGGGGGGGGGGGGGGGACCAGGTCAACTGCCTGTAATAGTTTGCATTAAGGCCAGCATGTTTTTTCGATTAAGATATATTCTGTGAGATTGGTCAGCTGACTTATCCAATGCTTTACGCTACTTTTCTCTTAAGATTACCGTGCAAACAAGTACTCCACAGTTGTACCCATCAGTTTGTTGAAAATGGGGAGGCTCGATGCATTTCCACTGTTTACTTTTCCAGCCTGTTTTGATGTCAGCAGCGTCACTATAAAATTAATGCAAACCATGTTATTACTGGTTTGAGTTATTAAAATTTTAAAACAGTGTTTTAGAATAGATACTAAGAAATTGACATAGCAAACAAGAGTACGGTTCATTTCAGTTTCTGCTGCATGGACTGACCTTATTATCTTTTTTTTGTAGTAAACTATACATTCACATCTCTTACCTTTTTATTAGTACCTGTCCTCTTCATATTTATAAATAAGAAATTGAAAATTTCATTGTGCTACAAAGGGATACTCACCTTATGTTATTTATAAGTCTGTACAGACTGGGATTAGAAGCACTTGTTATCTCATTCGGATGCTTGTTCCCATGCATAGGATCAATGTAGACTCGAGTAGAGTCCTTGTTATTCAAAACCTATAAGTAAAGTTATATAAAGTTTTCAGAGGTCAGGAAGAAATATGTCAATGCATAGCTTAACGAATCCTAGAGATGACCACTTTTAAAAAAATTTCCATGCTTTAAATTGTATGCTCAACTTACCAGCAGCGTCCAATGACGTCCAGTGATATTCATTGGAATAATAATTTTTTCAATTCCAAGAAACTTCTCACCCATCCACAGTCCACAGGTACTTGCTCCATGTTTGACCACCTGACAAAGGGTACTGTCAGCAGCAAAACGTTTTGGGTCACTCCTTGCTAGTTTCCAAAGAGTAGTATCCAGGATCTAGAAAAAAAAAATGAAAGTAACTGGCTGAGGGTAGCAAAGGGGTAATCGTCATCCTGTTTCATGCACAAATTTTAACGAAATTCACGCGTCACGTATACTTTAAACAGCAAAATATTATTGGTGAAACGTGTGTCTTTACTAGCTATTTTCACGCGTCTCAGTCAAATTTTTGCCCTTTTCACTTGTCATGCATAACCCCTTTGCTACCTTATTGGCTGTATCTCTTAGGGTATATTTAATTTTCAAAATATAATTTTTTCGACGTTTTTGCTTGTTTACAAGCTAAAAACGTAGAATAGGGGCTATGTGGACAAAATTTGAAACCACATATTTGTAATCTCTCAAGGGACTTTTTTAATTTATCAAGGGACTGTTTTAATTTCTCAAGGGATTACTTTCCGCTGTGGGTGATCACTTGCGATCTCGTGAAAAAAACGTGACTTGTCACATTAACAAACGTTATATAACAATTTTAAAAGTGACATGTCAGCTTTCTTATCTCAACGCACGTGTGTCTGAAAGGCGATCTATAAAAAGCGTCGCACAAACAATGGATTGCGTAACTAAAACACGAATAAATAATCACTAACACTTACCTCGGTTAAAAATTACAAACGTCAAAAATAAACCATACCAAAAAACTCGCTCTTTTCAAAGATATTATTGAAGTTAAAACAAATGCAAGAGATGGGGGCTTCTTTTAGCTTAGGAGCGGTTAAAAATTAGGCCAAATTTGGTCGCTACAAGCAAGCGCAACGCTATTTCGTCATCAGCCTAGGTCGTTAGGGACGTGACCTCGCGTTGACAGGGAATGACAGCAATGTTACATGAATCGGCTTTACAACATGCGATCGTATCTACGCAGTTCGAGTGGAATTTCAGTCATGGACAGCAAAATTCTTTCGTATTTCATCTTCAAATATAATTCGAAAGCATTCACTGTATATATGGCTTTTGTTAAATCCTGGGTATTGATATCCGACCCTCGCAGAGCCTAGACAAAACGCAGCTTGAGTGTAACGATTTGTTTACGCCCCAATTATATGCGCAATGTTTTCTCCGATAGTAGTCGGAAATATCCGTATTTTTTTTTTTTTCGTGCTTTTTCGTGGAGCAATCGTAACGATACGGCCTTGAACACATTGAACAGCGGTCTACCCGGCTATAACAATTCGATTTTATGTAATCAGTGTTATTGTATTACGACTGTTTTGCGATAATATTATTCGGAGCAGTTCGAAAGAGGAATTTTGCTATTTTGTTATGAATGAAGCCGTTTAAACTTTTTTCATCCGCGCGGCCGTTCGACATCATCCGTGTGAAGAAAATTTACATCCGTGTAGCCGTTCGACTTCATCCGTGTGAAGAAAATTTACATCCGTGCAGCCGTTCGACTTCATCCGTGTGAAGAAAATTTACATCCGTGTAGCCGTTCGACTTCATCCGTGCGAAAAAAAATTACATCCGTGTAGCCGTTTAACTTCATCCGTGTAACAAAAATTTACATCCGTGTAGCCGTTCGACTTCATCCGTGCGAAAAAAAATTACATCCGTGTAGCCGTTCAACTTCATCCGTGTAACAAAAATTTACATCCGTGTAGCCGTTCTCGGTATCCGTGTAGAACGGCTCATCGAGCCGTTTCTCATCCGTTCGCTTGCCGCGCGTTTCTCCGAACACACGGATTCCGTAAGGAACGTTTTCGCGTGAGAGGTCACAAATATGGCGTCGCAAAAACAAAGCGTCGAACGCGTATTTTGCTGTTTCATTTGCTAATTTCGCTGCCGTAATCGACTGCCTCGAAAGGTCCTTGCAATTTTAAAGTATAGAATTGTGAGATCTCGGTGAAATTTGCACTGTTTATTTGTGTAATGTTAAGGAATATGTGTATAAATACCCGGCGCGGACGAGCCATTTTTGACAAAATTATATGGCTGCATTTCCTCCGCGAAGATAGGAAATTGTTAAACTAAACTACAAAGAAACTGTAATGATAAGTTCGAAGAACAATGCACAGGATAAACCTTCGACTCATACTTCATGCAAAAACGTCGACATCTCGAAGAGACTTTGATACTGGATAGAATGAAAATATTTATAGCACATTAAAACTGCTCACCCTATCAGTGAACCATCCATCCACAAAATCAGTTATCTCCTCTTTAATTTTGTGTGTTTCCTTCGCAGACAGGGTTCCAGGTTGGAGAGTGGTAAGCAAGTCTGAAATTGTGACTTTGAATGGCCCTATAACAAGTACAGAGTCTCGCAAACTGCTTCTGAGTTGCAAGGTTTTAACTCTTGTTGCAGGATCACACAACTGGACTGATTCTTCCTGATAAGGCCTATATCAATGTAAGTATTATACGGCATTATTAATAATAATTATATAATAATAATAATGATATTAATCATGATAATGACAATGATAATATTAATAGTAATAATTATTAATGTTATTATTATTGTAATAATTATTATGACAGATTAATAATGAATGGCCCTATTCTCCCAAAGGAGGACTAGGATTTAAGTCAAGTCAAGTATTGCAGATTAAAAGTTAAAATGTAAGGTTTGTGATGACTGTTATTGACAACTGGGTACAATGGCTCTATACCTAGGTGAGATTCCGGCAAAGTTGTCTTGTTGAACTGTACCAATATTCTCATCATTGTCCACAATGGTAATCAGTTCAGGCTCAACATTCTCATCAATGGGTAAATCGCATATTGAGTCCACCTGCAAAGAGAACATGTACAAACAAAGATAAGCATTTTAAAAAAACCAGGATAATAAGTTCCTTTAATCTTTTTTTAAAAAAAAATAAACAACACCAACCTCCTCCATTTCCACAGCATTGTCTTTGTTGGATATGCCCTCATCTCTTCCCACGTCGACAACCACACCCCTGTCCTTTCTCCTTTTGTTGTGTCGTCTGCGTATGGTTAGAGACTTGTGCTTGACCTTGTGGAAGTCTACCTGAGTAATTTTAAGTTTTTTTTTCACAGGGCTCTGTCGAAGAGGAAGACCATTTTCGTGAGATGCGCTTTGTTGGAGTTCCTTCAGCACAGCATCCACCATTGTGAGAGCATTCTCAAGGACAGCTGAATCGTCTACCGTGAATGTTGCTGATCGCATTACATCTATTCTTTTCTGGAGACGCTTTCTAAGTTTTGTGGTATTCGATGGCTTGGGTTGTACGTTGCCAACGCATTCCTGCAGGAACGATTTGGTGTTGGACTCAGCATTTGCCTCATCTTCCTCAGAAGATGGGCAAGGGGTTGGGATTTCCGCACTGTCTTCACTAAAACCGTCATTGCCCTCGTCCACTGTACACGGCTCTGAGGTTGTTTGTGAATTGCTTTCGCCCCCATCGTCTTTTTCGTCCCTTGTCCTCAGGTAGAGTCGAGTTGACGGAGAATCCTGACGCCACTGCTCAACTTTGCGCTTGAGAGATTCTTGGTCATCGCCACAGTACTTGTTGGCGCTGATGGCTCTTGCAATATGACTTCGCAAATCCTGACGACTAGGGAAATACCTTCGATTCGATTTCCTCGGCTTCTGGTGACCTGGAAACATTTCTTTTTCGACGTATTGCTCCAGGCATTTACGAATGACATCAGGGCTAGTTATATTGTCGCTAACCAGCTCGCGGATTTTGCTGGTTATCTTGGGGTGCGTTGAGTGCCCAACTGTACCCGCCTCGCCAACAGGATGTACTCTGTGTGCAATGCTGAGGGGCAGCTTGAAATAGAATCTATTTGTCGTACTGAGGCGCTTTCCCGTCTGCATGTCATCTTTCAATTCCCTTAGAATTGCAGCCTTTGCCTTCCGTAGAGCTTTCTTTGACGAACACTTTTCAACCTCTAAGGTATAGGCAGTGTACAGTCGTATAGCTTGAACTTGCAAGCTGGCTGGGCAGTCGAGTTTTCTTGTCCCTTGCACTTTAACACATCCCCCGGATCCAGATATGTAATCGTGGCCTGTGGTGTTTTGGGCTTTCTGTTTTTTTCCACCACCACGCGAATCCTATATGTAATGGCAAAAGGGAAAACATGAGGATTAAGCGTCTAGATTTCCTTTCTTGTTACCTGTCTGCCCTTTTTCTATTTTGCGACAATAAAGTGATATTTTTTCTCCATTGCAAAGTATCGCGGGCCTCTCCTAGCCGCAAGCAGTTGTTCAGATTAAACGTATGAAAAGTTTATTTCGCTTCGGCTCCTCAAATAATTTCTTTTACGAGGGGTGAGAGGCACGGGAAGGGTGTGGGCTCCGGGCCACAATTTGTGTTTTTAAGAGTGACCCGAAAATACAAAGCGCTACGTTTTAGAAACGTTTTTACAAACCGTGTAACCTTACCGCCTTTGGTCCATGTAGACAATGTCTTGTTTCCACGCTTACTACTGAGAATGGGTGGGATAGACAGCTTATAGGAAGGTTTCCTGACTTTTGCTCAAACATGGGTTGTACTGCAATAAGAAAAAAAGCTTCCGTAAACACGTGAGATTTTTTATTAGACTGAGACAAAATGTTTAAAATATATATATAAATATATACTCCGATTTTTCTGTTATTTAAATTTTAAAATCACTTAAAAACCCTGATGGGTCCTAAGGGTAAATTTTTTCTAGGATTCCCTCTACATCATAATGTATTCCGTCAACAGTGGATTGTTTTTTCTCTTTTGTATGTGAATTTCGACAACAAAACCAAGATAGTGACGGAAGCAATTTTGTTTCGCTAAGTACATTTACTTTTCAGATCCGCAGATACTTAAAAAAGTGACGTTTCTTCAGTTGACGGATTTCACCAAAAAAGTAAAAAAAAAAGTGCACATACATTTTTAAGAGCACAAAAATTTATCGAACAATTAAATGAACGGGCTCAATCTTAGACATGTCCCGAAACTAAGCAAAGAGATCTTTAAATACCGCGACTGTGCACATGCTGATTAGGCATTACATAATACAACTATCTATAAACAAACAGGGTTATGTAATCCACGCACTTGTGAATTCCGCGTCATAATTATGAATGAGAATATTAGACAAATTGTCTTTGAATCTTGAAAGCCAAGAGCTTGTATGTTTATTTACCTTACAATGATTTCGCATTCCTTCGTATCCATTTCGGTAAAATTTTTGATTGCATAATTATCCTCAAACGCACATGCGGAGCATTTACCTAGTACTTCGCTGCTAAATTTTATTGAACTTTTACGAAATAATATTTCCCAACGTGGAAATATGGATAGATTCTGTGGGACCCAAAGCAGACATAGTCTCTCAAGGCAAAAAACACATTCGGTAATTAATGCAATAGTCTTCTCAAATGAAAGCCGGTAAAAGGTCAAGTTGCTCCTTAAGACATGACCATTACCTCTCTGCAAATTGATGATTCCTTCTGTGTTACGCGTCACCTTTAGCGTTCCTCTTGTCTTCGCGGAATTCACTAATTTTAATAACGATAACAAAAGTAAAAGAAATGATTCCTACCATTTTCGGATGATTTTTGAGCTCTTTCCTTTCCTCTTTCCTTTACGTCTGTCGTAGAGCGCACAAAACAGGTAGAATTCAATGCTGTGAATTGTTCAATAAACTCGTCCTTTCGATCCTCCGTCCCATCCAAAAAGCCGTAGCCGTATTCACCGTCGATGCGTACCTCGCAGAGGTTTGTCTGAAGAAACTCAATTTCATTTTGAACAAGTGTAGAGTGCTTTTCTGAAGAAAGAGAATCGCTGCTTGGGTAAGCCGTACGCGTTGAAATAAAATCGGTAGACATGATGTCAGAAAGCCACGATATCAATAAGGAAGTGACTGATATTTATTGAATAAAAGCGCGGGATTCTTACCGTTGGATTACAGCTGATTAACTTGATTCGCGCCTCATTCACCACGGTGCATTCACGCCTAGTTATTTATTACTTAAATGAGTTGACCGCTGACAAACAAAACATACCGCGGAAGGCGGTCACAGAGTCTTCGTGGGAATTCGCTTCCCGTCATCTCCAGTACTTCTCGGCTGTCCCTCTGAGCGGTCCTTTTTAGGCACAACCATAAAACAGAGCTTCGTAATTTAAATTTAGCGGTCGTAAAAAAGAAAAACTTTCCCGCCAAAACTAAACTTGAGCGCGCTCGCCAATTGCGCGATGTTTGCCGACGAGTACTGAGACATTCAGACTGAAAAAATGGAGTCGGAATTTCCAAACTGATTTTTCGCTTAATTTTGATTTTGAAAATGAAACTCTAAACAAACGAGTGCAAAAAAGGCAGAAGAAGAACTTGGTAAAAGTGTTAAAGACCAAGTCAACAGAATTTGCAGTACGTACCTTGCAAGCATGGCTTTAACAGAGCGATAAATATAACCTGATTTTTAGCTGAATTTGAGTACGGTAAATACCTAATCGAACTTTTTTGGTACGCTTCTGTAGCATATCAGGCTCGTTTGGTCTCGCCATGGGTATTTTGGCTCGACTGCGTCTCGCCAAAATACGAACCATGGCTCGACCAAACTCGCCTGATATGCTACCGAAGCGTACCAAACAGGTACGATTAGGTATAAATAGCGGCTCGTGGGCCACCACTTTTTTTGTTCTTACCACATTTTGACGTCATCTGTGATCTATAACTGGCAAAATGGAATCTATTTGTTAATTAACTCTAATAGATCATAAGTAAGAACCAATCAAAATGCGCGTAGAATTCAGGTTATTATATAAATAAATGTAGATGCTGGATGAATTATTTTACACAAACTAATATAAGCTATCCTTCTAAGGTCTGAAGAACTGGTGTATTATTTATCATGCCAACAAGCCCTTCTTAAAAAGTTAAGACAGAACTTATAAAATATTAACAAATTGTTGCATGAACAGCTGCATCTATTATAACCTTACTCGATCCAGCGAATCATCTGAATCATCATTTATGTTGAATTGAATCGTGAAAGTAAAAACCGATTTAACTTGGTAGTAAATATATGGAATCACTGATTTTCACTATAAAGCTTGCATAAGATGAAACCTGGAGCAAAGCTTATTGAGCTTTTTTCTGCTTATACTTGATTTTCTTACCTTTTGCACCTTTATTAGCTGGCTTTATTATTTTTTTCTCGGCGACTTTCCCTCTCACGTTCTTTGTCACATCCCCCTCAGCTTCGTACTCTACCTTTAATTTAAGAAGGCCCAATTCTCGACACAGCATTCCAATGTTGGCATTGTTGCTGAAAATATCTTTCAAGCAAGCTCCTTCTTTCAAAGTTTTAGTGCTTTTATCTATATAACGCTCAAAACCCTTCTTAAATAAGTTACATGACATCTTAATTGTGTGCACGCAGCTTGTCTCTTTTGCAAACCATCTATATTCCTTTAGACCCTCTAACAAGCCTTTCTCATCCATTGTTTTGACGTCCATACATAAGCCCGGCATAAGCAGTTCAGGGTCAGATTGATGAAACGGTACTAACATGATACCAACCTGTGCTTTGATACCTTTAAGCAGGAGCTTCAACTTCATTTGCAAGAGCTCCCGGTACAATAAACACTGATATAGCGGATTTTTAAAGTTTGTAGCGTTATTCCACCAGGTAGATAAGTCTGCTAAATCTGTTTTGGAAGTTGTCTTCCAGTCAACAACAAACACTTCGAGGTCATCTTCGGGACTACTTGGTAGCCGCACAGCAACAGCATCCATACTTCCCCTATAGTAATCTACCTTGGATTTTCTGACTGCGTAGCCGGAAATACTTACTTCCGAATGCAGAAATTTGCATTTAAATCTACCTTCTATGGATTTTAACATCTTGCCTGCTGTACCTTCCCTGGTGCCCATGTTGACTTCTTTCGCTAATTCCTTGTGAATTTTAGCACCCTCATTTTGTGGCGACGGACGCGGACCAGCAGGATCAGATTTGGCCAACGTCGTTGCAGAAGATGATTTCTTTCCTCGTTTTCCTTTAAGATGGAGTACTACTTTATCAAATGAATCCTCCACTGCTTTCACCCTGCTTTTTGTATCTTTCCTAAACTACATATTGAAAAGGAAACAAGATCGAAATAAGCGAGCACAAATACAACAATATTGGCGGCACAATCGACATCATGAAATGAACTTACATCTGGTACTACGTCCGACGGTGGCATAGAAGGCATCTTCATCTCGCAGTCTATTAGTTTCTTTGGTTTTTCACTGGGCAGGTCCTTTAAAACTTTCTTAAGTTTTTTCTCGTCATCGCTTCCGCTTTTAGACGCCATTACAGAACTCTTTGTCTTTCTACAGATAAGCTGTCTACAGGCTCAATATTTCTCGTATTTTCTTCGGTAAGATGTTGTAGAGGGTCCCCTGGTCTATACTTTTTACGTGAAGCGTAGATGATGCTATTTATTTTGCTGTAAAATGTAAGCAGGAACGCAATTTTTGACCTGTGAACAGAGAGTTGGCTAGACGTGAATCGTGAATCATTAATTGTGTGCACGCAGCTGGACTCTTTTGCAAACCATCCATATTCTTTTAGACCATCTAACAAGCCTTTCTCATCCATTGTGTTGACGTCCATACATAAGCCCGGCACAAGCAGTTCAGGGTCAGATTGATGAAATGGTACTAACATGATGCCAACCTGTGCTTTGATACCTTTAAGCTTCAACTTCATTTGGAGAAGCTCCCGGTACAATAAACACTGATACAGAGGATCTTTAAAGTTTGTTGCGTTATTCCACCAGGTATCTAAATATGCTACATCTGTTTTAGAAGTTGTCTTCCAGTCAACAACAAAACATTCGACGACACCTTCGGGCCGTAGCCGAATAGCAACAGCATCCATACTTCCGCTATAGTAATCTACCTTGGATTTCCTGACAGCGTAGCCAGAAATAGGTACTTCCGCTTTCAGGAATTAGCATTTAAACCTACCTTTTATGGATTTTAACATCTTGCCTGCTGTAGTTTCTCTAGTGCCACTCTTGATTTCTTTCGCTTTCTTGCCTGCTGTTCTTTCTCTAGTGCCACTCTTGATTTCTTTCGCTTTCTTGCCTGCTGTACTTTCTCTAGTGCCACTCTTGATTTCTTTCGCTTTCTTGCCTGCTGGTCTTTCTCTAGTGCCACTCTTGATTTCTTTCCCTAACTCATAGTGAATTTCGGTTCCTTTTTTTGTGGCGACGGAAGCGCATGAGGACGATTAGATTTGGAAGAAGACGATTTCTTTCCTCGTTTTTCCTTAAGGTCGATTATAATTACTTCTCTAAACATAGGCACGCACGTGCAGGAGTTATTTTTTCAATTTATGGGGTGGCTTGGGGTGAAACTGGGTGATTGTCCTGTTGGGATGGTTTATGCCATGGGTTGAGCTATTTGTGTATGGCGGCCCACGGAGTCACTTTTTTGCACAAAATTTGCTTGCAAACAAAATAACTTTTACGTGCATTTTGATACATCAGAACTGTTTTATTCAATACGTAAATTTTCATCATTTAATTGAAAAACAAAAACTAATTCAATTATCAGAATGTCACAAAATGGCACGTTCTTATTCTGTTTAAGCGGTTATTTTGTTGCTAGCTTTGTAGTAGCCTGCGTCGCAGACGTAACCTAACCACTTTACTTTGGTTGTTACGGAATACTTTTGGCTTTGTGCCAAACAGTGAAACATGATATTGTTGTTTTTCTCACTTTTGTAACATGAGACCTTTGTTTTTTAAAACGAACGTAACACGATACCCTTGTTTTTCTCGAAAAAGCCACGTTTCCATACAGACATTGAACGAAAAGTACTTTAATAAACAAAGTTATAAACGCATCAAATCAAAAACCACTTTCTTCGGGAAAGTTCTTTAAAGCGCAGTACACCTGGAGTATTTGTTTCCTGTCAGAACTGTTCAACAAAGATTTTCGTTCATTCACAACTGACCTAAATTCTATTCAACAAACAAGAACTAATTGAGTTATCAAATTGTCACGGAATGGCACGCTCTTATTCTGTTTATGCTATCGATCATAGTTGCTTTTAACAGCAAAGTTAATACTTGTACCGGTTCATTAAATGTTTGAACGAGATGTTTTACAGTTGATTTCAGTTTACTTTGGCCGCCCGCTTTGCGAAGTTTGTGTGGGAAATTGGAAACTTCGTTATGAAGTTGCCAATTACGTTGCGAGTTTGCGAATCAAATTGTGAACTTCGATAAGTTCCCAACTACGGCCCGACTGAACGGTCGAAGTTTTGGTAGTTGAGGAGAAACAAGACATGTTGCTCGAAAGTCATGGCGATTTCTGAACTCGAAGATTTTAGAGCTTGTCAAGGAAAGTTGAAGTAGCTTGAAGTGCAAGACAACGTTTCGCATCAGCGATCACGCAAGTGATTTGTCGATAAATAAATTTTATGCAGGTAGTAATTTGGTCAAATGTTAACTTTTTTGTATGAAAACACATACAGTATTTAACGATTTCTGTGGGGCATAATCTTCACTGTCTTCAATTTCAAGTCTTTTGCGTTTGTAAACCGGATGAAACTGGATGGTTTACCCATATGTAAAATTGATTTTAATCGAAGCCGACGCGACGCGACAGACTAATTTGTTCGAGACAACATGTTTACGGCTCGCTCAACATAAAAGTTTTTTTTTTTATTTTTATGACATTTGTTTCCAACAGTTTAGCGTAGCAAAGCCGTTTTTGATAACATAATTATTGAAGGTTTTATTAATTTCGGGCCTAAGTTGGGAACTTTGTATCGAAGCTCACAATTTGATTCACAAACTCGCAACCTATTTGGCAACTTCATCAGTAACAAACTTTCCAATTTCCCAACGAACTTCGCAAAGCGGACGGCAAAAGTAATGACAACATTATTCTTCAAATCTACTTTGTGCAAATGTTATATGTTATTTTTACTACGGTCAGGAACGCTAGCCTCTCCAATAAGACCAATAACAAGTTAGTGTTGGGCCTTTTGCTCACGGCGTGTGCGTTACGAAAAACGTTTTTAATCCAGGGTTAAATCACAACTCACCGATTCTGCCTCCTTCTAATCTAAAAACTTCGAACGAAATTGCTGACTACGTCAGATTGCTTCCCCTTTATAAACTACAATTTGATTGGTTCCGATAGTACCTGAAATCTGATTGGTGTGACAAACAAACATACTTCGCTGACTGATCCACCCACTGACTACAACATCACGCCGACTAAGAGCAATTTTTGATTTTTGGCATATATAGAAGTTTTTTCTCGTCATCGCTTCCGCTTTTAGACCCCCGGGGGGGGGGGGCATTCAAAAAGGTTTTATACGGGGAGGCCCCGCCCCAAGCTCTTACCCCTTACCCTTTTATATACCATTTTGACAGAAATTGTACCCCTTTCGTATACCTTTTACTGAAAAAAGGTACCCCTTTCATATACCTGAAAGACGTGACATAGCCTTAGAACAGGACGTTTTCTTGTCATTTTTATGTAGCGCTTAATAAATTAAAATAATACAGCTATAAAGTGGGTCTGTTCGAAATATTTTAATTACAGGCCTTTTTAAAAACCTAAATGACGGATTTTCATACCCTTTCATATACCTAAACTTGTGAAATCGCTACCCTTTTATATACCTGAAGCGTATAGGCCGTTATATGGAGTACCCCCCGGGTTTTAGACGCCATTACAGACTTCTTTGTCTTTTTACAGATAAGCTGTCTACAGGCTTCAATATTCTCTCGTATTTGTTTTTGGTGTATCGGTGAATGCGGATAAAACAGTAGATCGCGAGAGAACTGGACGCCAGGAGCGAGGGAGCTCGAGCAGAGCGAGGGGGTGGGAAGCAAGTAAAATAGAGAAGCCTCCTTTGTTTTTGCTCGTTTCGCTCGCCTTTCGCCTCCATCCCCTAGAGAGGCTGTAAATAGTCTATTCCTCCTCGAACGGATGATTAAGTCATCAGTGATTTTAATCTGTAAGGTATTTACATAATTGAGCAAACACCCACTGCTCACGCCTACGCAGGTCACGTCAAGCACTTTCGTGGGGAAGGAAAGATTGCGTGACGAGGGTGAGGCAGCTCCCGCGAGCTCGTAAGATGTTGTAGAGGGTCCCCTGGCCCCGGCGGCGGGGGGGGGGGGGGGGGGTACTCTATATATTTTGGGTGGGGTTGTGCCGCTGAGACTCTGAAACCCTTACCCTATACTAAACCCTGTTCAGCTGATTTCGCAACCCTTTACTAGACTAAACACCGAAATTGCTACCCTCTCCCAGACTTGCCGTTTTCAGAACTGTGTCACTGTTTATGTTATTTTTAATGGAAACCATCTGTCAACAACGTTGCCGCGATGATTTTATTTAAGTTTAAGAAGGCCTCTTCCCCTTCCAAGTTTCTATTCCTCATACTACTGATCAGTTTTCTGGCAAATGATTCCCTATTCTAGACCAAAACTCGCTGATTTCTATACCCTATCCCA
>NC_135758.1:7381121-7421121 GCF_052425735.1 Oculina patagonica | reverse complement strand
CACTTCATATAACAACTCATTTACTATATATATCCCTGGTTTTTGATGATCACCTAATTATTAAGTAATTCTTTGAATTGTAAACATGCTTGGTTTTGTAAGCTTAGCATGTTTTTTTTTTTACAATTCGTTCAACAAAAATGCCTCAATGCTACTGCTGCCTTAGCATATTTGTTTACCCATGTTTTGAGAGGAATCATGATCACCCAGTAACATTTGTATAACCAAAGTTCATAACGTGTACAGGAAGTAATAGATTCAGAAGTGCTCTATGGTGGTGTTGGAAACTAATAAGAGGGAGGGAAGGGACAGGAGAGTTAGAATGGGTCCTTTGTGGCTTCAAATGGGAGACGTGGATGGCAACTTGCTTCAATAAGCTAGCCTAAGATGGGAGGGGGGGGGGTGGTGGGGGATATTTGGCCTTCTGGGCTTTTGTTTTTCACTCATGGGTGGTGACCCAGACTGTCTGGGTCCCTCCCCTAGATCAACCACTGAAATTATAACATTTAAAGCACCCTCTCTATTAAACGCCCTTGGCAGGCGGGACCATGGCCTAATGGTTAGTGCACTGGACTCCAGATTGAGCAGTCAGGATTGAGCCCTGGCCGGGGCTATTATGTTGTGTTTTTGGGCAAGACACTTAACCCTCATAATGTGCCTCTCTCCACCCAGGTGAATAAAGGGGTACCGGCAACATTATGCTGGGGTTAACCCTATGATTTAAAACCGCCAACTGGTTAGCTCAGTTGGTAGAGCACCGGACTATCGTGCGGGAGGTCTCGGGTTCGACTCCCAGACCGGACCAACACTCAGGGTCTTAAAATAATCGAGGAGAACGTGCTGTCTTTGTAATTACTGTTGATCAGCAAATGGTTAGACGTTCTAGTCTTCTCGGATAAGGACGATAAACCGTAGGCCCCGTCTCCTGCTTCTTCAGTGTTATAATCAGCAGGGGACGTTAAAGAACCCACACAATCATCGTAAAGAGTAGGGCATAAAGTTCCTGGTGTTGTGGTCTGTTCTATTCTATGGGTTAGGTGGTGGGGTGAGATCATACACATGGACGGATAGCGGCTGCCAAAGGCGCCTGATATGTTGATGTCCGGTCTTATCCCATAATTCTAATTGTGAAGCGCATTGAGCTTTGTAAATGCGCTATATAAGCACCTATATCATTCATTCATTCATGATGGACTAGCGTCCCATCCAGGAGGAGTGGAATACTCCAAGTTGCTTCATGCTACTGAAACTGTGATAAGCTCCAGCAGTATGGGCCACTAGCTATATAGGCTCGGATGCAGACTAGACTTTTTATTTAACCCCTCCCCTCAGCTTTCCCTAGATGGCAGATAATAACAATTTATGAACAGGACAAACACATTTTTTAGGTACAGCATGACTTGTTGTGATGTTTGATACTATGGGGCATTTAACTGATTTTAAAAGGTCAAACTATTGTCAGTGGAGACTTTTGAAATTTTTATGGGTGTTACATAATTATAAATCTTGACTTTATTTTGCCAGCCCAAGATTGCTTTTGAGTCATATTGAGTATTTTTAAAAATGGTTTCTTGATATAATATTAATTTTTTTGTCTTTCTTTAATGATTATAAACAGGCAGCCAACCTGTTTGAGTATTGTTTGGTTCCGAAGTCACCGCTCCAAAGTGTCAGAGAAGGTAAAATATATTAAATGTTTGTTTTTTAGTTAGTTGTTTATAACAGGAGGAGATTTTGCTGTTGTCATGCGCTAACCGCGGATCGCAGACCGCGTATCGCTGGCGTGTGAATTAATTACCGCCATATCGAACGGTGCGTGACGGCCGCGAAATACATGTTAGGATCATTGCTTCAGGTCAAAAAAAAAACAAATTTTTCTTGCCAATTTATCCTACCTAAAATTTTTTCCCGGAATCGACAATTTTAAACACAAAAATATCCCTCGATCACTTCGTCACTTAAAATCCTGTGTTCCCAGTCCCTCTCCCCCCTGGGGGTCTTCTTGCACTCAAATTTGTCCAGAGCAGAAAAATGCTGCAGTAATATTCGCTACATGCAAAAATGCCTCAAATCAAAGCCTTACAAAAGCAACAGCACAAAGAGTTCAAAGCACAGTGTTCTTGCAAATATAAAGCAATGCTTTGGTGCCGGGGGGGGGGGGTTCTCTCTATAATGGCCTATATTCATAGGCTCAGCCTGAAAGGGGTACCTTTTTCAGGCTTTAAGTATACAAAAGGGTAGGATTTCACAAGTTTTGGTATATGAAAGGGCAGGGAAATATAAAAAGGCCTTTAAATAAATATTTCAAACAGACGCAACTTATGGCTGCATTGCACATGTTCATGGACTGTGACAGCCAGAAATACTAGTGTAGGGCAGCAACAAGTAAACATAAGAAGACTGGAAAAACATTTTAACATGTAAGTATTCATGTTTATTTCAATGCAAACAAAATAGAACATTTTGTAAAACAAACAGCACTATAATCCTGCTTCCACCAAGCCAGGCTAATCTTACACCTTAAAAGGCAATCAACAGCAGAACAGATAGATTTGGCCTTAAAATAACTGAAGACACAGGACTAGTTTCAGAAATGTGTCTCTCTCAACAAACTTGCTAAAATCTGCTCTTGCTAACAGGATCATTGGGCCATCTTAATTACTCCTCCTGACAAAATGTATGCTTCTTTGTTTTGATGCTAAAGAACAGCTGGTCATTCTTTATGAAAGTCACTCTCATTCTTAATATAATGGAGGACTCATTGCAGTCACTTCTTATTCAAATATTCACAACTGACCTTATTTCTTTCCCAGATGTGTTATGAGACTGGATGGGGCTCCAGTAATAATTTGGGGATCAAACTTGACTGATTCAACAATATTAAATGCAGTTTGAGTCATGGCATTTCTGAATGTAGCACAAAGTGCATTGACTTAAAGTTCAGTGTATGACATTTGCAGAATGCAGACTTTTCACTCCGGTTAGCCTATTACGCACTCTGATTTGTCTACTTTTTACTCCGGTTAACCTGAATATCACTTCGGTTAGCTTTCAATAATGGTAATGGTAACACAATATACTCTCTTAGTCTGCAGTTGACTACAGTCTGCAGTTTGCATTCTGCATTCTGCAGTCTGCAGTATGCAGTTTGCAAATACCACTGGGACACCACTTTAATTTACAGTTATATGGCCAAGTCTTCCCCAAAAAAGTGTGAAGCAACATATGCAGTAGGCCTGGTAAATCATTTACAATGGTGCCTTGGATTGGCCAAGCTGAAAAGGAAAAAAGGAAAAGAAAAAATAATTATTTGACAGATGTTATGTTTGCTTTATAGATAAACCACTCAAGTATGTATGTGGATATTTAGTCATAAATGATAGTATGATAATTCAGGCTATAAACCTTCGGGCGGGCGGAGGGTTCGAATCCTCCTGCCGTTCGTTCTTCTTCTCTTTTTTTAATGCCCTCAAATAAATGTCCAAAATGCGACTATCCAATAATTTGTCGATGATTTTGAAAATAGCCTGTGCTTCCCAACGCTTAATACCTCTTTACGAACCAGAAAGAGCCGCCATCTTCAAAGCGGAGTAGACCCTGGGAACGAGGGTGTCGCGGGCATGCCCGTTACTAGGCAACAATAACAAATCACCGGTTAAAACCGGTTATCACTCATTATTTACAACACCCCCACCCCCCCCCCCCAAACCCAGAGCTTCGCGAGGCCCTGCGAGTCACGTATTACTAGTAGCGAAATAATTTTACATGCAAATACAACAAATGGAAGTGGGAAAAATATGCTAATACGTTTGACCCTGAAAACAGAGTATTATTTCTATTTTAAGACATTAAGCCCGATTTTTGCCAGTGGCCAAAGTAGTAAAAATAGAAACAATACATATAGAACTCGAAGTATTCCAATGAATCTTATTGGATATATGTGTGAATGTTGCATAATGAAGGAAAATTATCATCAGAAATGTCAATAAATATGTTACAATAGGCTTGTCTAAGCCTGATCTTCAGATATTACCCGATGCCAGCGGTTGTTGTTTATTTGAAATGTTTATACCAAGCACACAGAATGAACATTACAATCAACCACTGTACGGCATGTACACGGCAGGTGAGACGGATGTCAAAATCAGTCAAATTGCCTTGAAGAAAACGGGCATGGAAAGGTCTAAAACATTTGAGCAAGATCCCGATTTTTACTTATTTCCCTTCGACAATTTCCAATACAAACATTCTTTTCTTGTAAAATTCCTGTCCATTTGGCGTTGGATATACATGTAGATTCTGAGTTAGTCAAGCAGAAGTGTTTCCCAATGACCAAGGTTTACGGCGATTGAGGGTTTTTAAAGGCAAAATTATCCACGAGTTCGTGTAATCGATGTGCATAGAATGACTAACGATACAAAATTCAAAACACATTAACTCACCTTTTAGCGTTTGTAAGTGAATCAAAGCACTTCCCTTAGGCTTTGTAGCGTGGTAGGAAACATTTGCCCTTTTGATGACAGCGGCCGCCATATTGTCCAAAACCCTTTTCTCCTCAGAGTTCTTCGACGCAGTTTGCCATTGTTAAACCTCAAGTCAATACGTCTACTAACCATGGGTTTAAAAAGGTATAATGTAGCGCCCTCTACACGAAGTAATTAAGCTCAGAAGCTGGTATGAAGAGGTTAAACTAGGGTCATAAAAATGTAAACATTCGAAACATTCACTTCTACTAGTCCAAAAAGTGATCGCAACTGCGCATGCACAACCGCAGCTCCTCCTGTTGTTGTTTATATATTAGTTACTATGTGACTTGCAATTTGAGTTGAAAGTTGGTGGGTTCATTTTTAACAACCAAAATGCATTTTTTTCCTTCAAAGTCAAGTAAAAAAACTTTCTGATCAATAAATAAAAGTGCCAACTGGTTATTGAGTTTCTGTGGGGGAGGTAGCGGGGGGGGGGGGAGGGGGGCAGAGTTAATAATGGCATCTTCAGTTGTGCTCCCACTTTACCTTAGTTTGCATTTGTGATACTTTTATTGGTCAAAATTCACGGCAAGGAAACAGTCAGAATAGATGTTTCTAAAACATGCAAAAGTTCATTGAAAAGTATGTTTTTTGATTGAACTTTTAACGTTTGCTTTAAGTTATACTTGATTGAAATATTTCTTTGTTTGTTCACCAATTATAGCCCACATCAAAAGTGTCAATAACAGATGAAAAGACAGGCACAGTCAGTTATGCTGCCAACTGGTTCCCACCTAACTCTGTGGAGTTGGTTGTTACACTTTACAAGGTAATACATACACGTACAATGTACAATATTATGTACATAATAAATTTTGCATACACAGTCACTGTGTCAGTACTGTATGCATAGCTTGGCAGTGTGGCTTATAAGACTCAAGTACAGTACAGTGGGTGTAGTAACTTGAGCCTGACTCTATGGGTATTTCCGAAGAAATCAAAGATGCGAAGATCACCGCGGAAAAAACAAAGATGGCAAGATTGAAGCGAAGATCTGAAATTGACCAAAGTTCGCGTGATCAAATTGAACACTCAGATAGAAAAACTGTCAAAACTCATAAACACTACAGAAAATTTCTGAATTTTGGCATTTGACCACATTTCACGAAAAAAACAACAAAGGTAAAAATGAAGATCTACTTTAAAAAAACGAAGATTTGCCAAAAAATTGCGAAGAAAACAAAGACCGTGGGTACCCATAGAGAGGCTCTAACTTCCTTTTTACACATGTATCAGTGTCATAAGCATAATTATACAGACAAATAATGTATTTAATGATGCCAGCAAATTTGTTATTTTAATACACAAGGTTACTTATAAAGACACATGTCAATAATATTAGCTAGTAATTAATTGTGTGGCAACATTTTATCTGTACAGAAGTGTTTTTACTGTTAGTCCACATGTGTAACATTCCTTAATATTTAAATATGACTTTTCTTCAGGATTTCACTGGAGTCATGTTTAAAAAGAAAGACTACATGTTTGTCCTTGAAAATGTAAGTTCTTTCCATACTTAGTACAATTTTCTTTAAATTGTAAGTATTCCTAATAATCCGGCCCTATCCCCCACCCGGGAGCAAGGAACTAAGAGAGGGATTCCTAATAATTATTTGTAGATAAAAGTTTATGGTATGACTTATAGCAGGGTGTAAAAAATATGTAATATGTGTAATCAACTTGTCAATCATACAAATCACATGACATTTGTGTATGTCATGGTTTAAATTTATCTTTGCTTCAAAATTTTCAAACCAGTTTGATTTCAAGTTATTTTTCATGATTGTCATAATTTCATATTTTATTGTCTCATAATCATAATCTGAAAGAAAGGGAAATAAAAGTCAAACAGGTTTGAAAAGATTTAAGCCAAAGATAAAATTAATTTAAACCACAACATGTACAAGTGTATGCACTCCCATCTCCACCTTAAGAAATCAGTTTTCCTCACAAACTTCCATACAGTGTCATTTTTTTTTGATACTGGTTTTGGGAATAATTTTTTGATTCAATTCCATGCCACTTGGTGATTTTCTCTGTTCACATTAATTAGATTTTGTCTAAGGGAATCTTATGGTAACAACATGTTACAATGCACTTGCAACTCTCTTTTCAGGTTACTTCAGATGCAAGAAAGAAGCTTGCTATATTTCCGTGTAACATGGCAGAGTACGCTTCTGCCGACACAGAAGTGTAAGTTTGTACTGTATCAACAGTCATCAAGCTCTCTGCACGAATTGCACGCATATGGTGCCCTTTAGTTATCTAGCTCTCTGTGCACATTTATTGGGAGGCGCAGTGGCGTAATAGTTGGTGCACTGGACTCTGGATTGAGTGGTCTGGGCTTGAGCCCTGGCTGTCTTGTGTTCTTGGGCAAGACACTTCACTCTGACTCATAGTGCCTCTCTTCACCCAGGGCCAGGTTGTTCCAAAGGCGATTAACGCTAACCCAGGATTAAAAGATGATCGAGGATGTTAATTTCTCTTGTCAAGAAGGGTTTTCCATAGCTGTTTTGTGAAGTTTGAGATTGGTCCACGTCAAAACTGGGGGAGAGATAATATAAACAAAAAGCCTCAAAGAAATGTTAAAAAATTGAAACCAAATTTCACGCTCTTCCTGGATTAGCCTAATCGTGCTTTGAACAACCGGGCCCTGGTGTATAAATAGGTACCAGCAAATTTAATGCTGGGGGTAACCCTGCGATGGACTAGCATCTCATCTAGGGAGGAGTATAGAAATACTCCTAGTTGCTTCATGCTTACAGAAACCAGGATAAGCTCTGGCTTGATGGGCCACTTGGCTTGTATGCAGACCTAACCTTTACCTCACCCTGTGCATCTTATCATGATAATAATTCACAATGTAGTCTACATCATATTAGGTCTCTGCATGTGTTGCTTGGCTTATAATGTACTATGGTGGATAGTTATCTTACAAGCTTTCTGCATGCATTGCGGGCCTTTGTTGTTGTGCAATGTAGTGGACATACAGTCAAATTCTCTTTACGGACACCTATAATACTGACAGATCTCTATGATACAGAAACTTTCCTATTACAGACAGTTCACTACCCCTTTAACATGAACACCTCCAAAGTACAGGCTCTCTTACTGTCCCTTTGGTGTAAGCTGTATTAACTTCTTCCTCCCTCCCCCAGCTCTCCCCACCCTCCTTTCTCCCTTCCCCTTTTTACACCAGCTACCCAAGCTAACGTAAAAAGATTCAATAGCAAAACAGCAATTATAACAAAAAGCATTTATTTAGATATACAGTGTTGTTGAAGCAGTTTTCTAACTTAAATACAAAATCAGAAATTACAAAAGTTTATTACATCTTTAGCCTATATTGATTCAGAAAGTACTGTAGTACCCCTGCAGTGAAAGGGATAATCCAGTCCGTTGACCATATGAGACATATGGGACATAAATCTCACTGACATAAATCTTACTGCATGACTTATTAACAATAATTTCTTTCTACATTTGGGGTTAGATTTGACCTGGAGATGGAATTTAAACCGCTTTCCAAGAAAATTGCCTCTGCAAGGCTTGGAGCAAAACTTAAATGTGAATTCATCAAGGAAGGGAGAGCAGAGTAAGTTGAGATATTGGTATTAATTTAAAGTAATATGTCTGTGTTAATTTACAGCATTCTTTCTTATATAACGACCAAATAGTCCTACAGCTTGCTAGTCAAAAACATGGTAAAATATTGTAGTTAAGCAACAAAACAAAAACAATAACAATTTTTTTAAAAAAAGGTGGGTCTTGACCAGGGCTGTCATTAAGTTTTTAAGCAGCCGCTACATTTAAGTTATCACTATACGCCAGTGTAACATAACATTATCAACATCTTCACCCATACATACAGTGAACTCAGCCGTTACACCTATTAAAAGGTGCAGCCCTAAATGACAGCTCTGCTTGACAATGTGTGTATGAGCCAGCGAGCCATGTGAACCATTCCATTTAGCTTTAATAACACATTGGTTAGCTTAATTAGCACTCCGGTAATTTATAAGCCTATGGTCAGTTTATGTGGCTTGTGGTTAGCCTTTATATTCTTTTATTGGGATTTGGGATTGCTGTCTCGCATGGCTTGCAAGTCATGTGAGCCATTCCAGTCAACCTAACATTGGTTGGCCTAAACAGCACTCCTGCAGTTTTATAGCAATCGAATTATAGCCTAGATACATTTAGTTTAGGTAGCTTGCAGTAAGCCTTTATATGTAGTTTTGGGATTTCTGGCTCGCATGGCTTGCATGGCTCGCTGGTTCGCATATTTTCCACACCCAGAAAAGTACTTTTATGTTATTACTTTATGATTATCCTCTCCACATCATTTAGTAAATAAACCCCTGTAGGCAGCTGGTATATTGGAGGGTAATGCCTGAGGCTGAAAGATTGTCCAAAAAATGAACAGTTGGCAGAGAAGCGAAGCTTCGAGGGCAACTGTCAAATTTTGAGGACAATCTTTCAGCCAAGGGCATTATACTCCAATATACCAGCAAGCCAGAAAGGGGTTTATTTATTTTATAACCCTCTGATTAATTTCTACCATGCGCTTTATCGCCGCAGTAAATGGGAAAAAAACCTTGAGTGATAATCACAGTGTAATTGCAGTTGAAATAAATTCAAGTTGATTAGTTTCATGTTTTTAACACTGTGATTTGTCTGAAACGTTAGACTAGAAAAGATGGCATTTTTCGTTTGTTTTGTACTTGTATAAAAAATCGGGCGACGGATATCTAATCGGACAGGGTATATTGTCTGTGATACCCTTAATACTTAAAGTCCGGTAGAATAATCATGATATTTTTAGTTTTTAAATTTTTAACTTTTATACTTCATTTTGTGCATGTATTGATTTTTTAGCTCAGCAGATTTAATTTAGTTAGGTATTTTATTTTTATATTTTATTTTATATTTTAGCATAGCGATTGAAAAGCGCTATGTAATGAAAGATTAGCTAAATAGCCCTATATAAATGATTATTATTATTGTTATAGCCGCCGTCCGATTTTGTACCACATGATACGTGTTGTCCAATGAGCGCGTGCAAAAATTAATCGGTGGGCTATAATGATGGATACCCTTAGACAGCTGCTTCATCCTGCCAGTTAGACTTGATTAAATACAACTTCAAAATCACATGTTTCCTGGCTTCCCTTTTCTGTTTTAGATTTGGAACATGTTGGATGTTCATTAAATGACTCACATGTCTTATTCCTAATCCTGACTCTCCTCTGGGAGAATAGCTGTGTTAACTGGAGACTGGAATTTGTTAACTTGGAAACTTGCCACCTACTGGAAACAGGATGAACATCGATAATCGAACCCCTTTCTAATAGGCACCACGACAGTCTATTTGTAAATTCTCCTTAGTCGAGCTTCCATACCTTTCCTACAGCACTAGTTGGGAGAAGTTAAAAAAAATAATTTAATTTGATACTTGTAATCTGCGTTGAATAAGAAAGTCTATAAATAACGCTCACCCCAATTAATTGCAAGTGAAATTTTTCTGTCATGTGTTGTGTGGCTTATGTTTTTATTTTTTATTTTTCAAAGTGAAGATGACATGCAAAGCAACTTCAGTCATCTAAGTGAGGCAGAATTCAAATCGAGGCTGTCTGAACTGGCTGAGTGCAGCGATGAAGAAGAGGAGGACGAAAGCGAGAGCAAACCACCGGAATCCAATAAACTTGCAGATCGTTCGAAACAGTAAGTCAAATAACAAAAACAAGACCTCATGAATTGTTTTCAATTTTTTTTATAGACATACACTAGAAATGATGTAATAAAATGTTCAAAACTCAAGTGGAACCATGTTCCCTAGGCAAATGATTTCACTGCCAAGTTTTGGACATTTTATAGCATCATTTTAATTCAGCTATAATATATAGACCATGGCCAAAAAAATATGGTCAATTTGTTTTCACAATAACATCGCAAATTTACCAGCAATTTGTAAAGAAAATCAGTGCAGAATTGCATGCGTGCTGGATAACTTGTAAAATCAATTTTTGTCTTAAAGCTGACGAGTTTGTCGCAAATTTTGCCCTAAATGTCCCAATAAATATTCCACAACTCTCCAATTTTCGTTTATTGGAAAGTCGTGACAATTTCATTAGATTTCTTAAAGCTTCCTTACAGAGTGTTATGCTACAGGTTACACTGTACGTCATTTTTACCTCATTGGGGATAGCTCTAGTCCAGTCCATGGACTCTCTTTTCCGTGTGCCCTTATAGGGGTTGAACCATAATTAGTAGAGGAGACTGGTTATTAAAGGTGGCGAACTTTAAAGAAATAACTCTAGTTTGAACCTAGGTGCGAGTTGAGAGAGTCCAGGATTACTTGCGTGTGCATGCTCAGAACGAACCAATCAGAAACGAGGAGCCTGGCGTCACTTGCTTGGGATGCGCGCTCAGGTTAAAATTGCTCGCTCAAATGAAGAGTTCAACTACGCGTCCAAGCGTGCGAATGAATGCAAGAAACAACTGTACTAAATTGCATGGAAAGCCAATTCAATAAACAGCTTGCAAGTTATCCTGGACTCTCTTCTCGCGCTTGGGTTCAACCCTCTATTAAAGGGCGCGCGGAAGAAAAACTTCAGGGACTCAGTGGACTAGGATAGCTCTCGTTCAATGAACGCGCGATAAAGTTCTCTCAGTCATTGGAATGGTTCAAAGATTGTGACTGTGAATCCCTTGAAAAGTCCGATTTTAGGGCGCATTATGATTTGCAGGTGGAAATAAAAGGCGCCCCCCCCCCCCCACTAAATACAGTCAACTCTCTCTAAGACGGACACCGTCGGGAGCGGCCCCAACTGTCCGTCTTAGAGAGGTGTCCGCCTTATAGAGAGTCGAGCTAAAGTGACACCAGAAATTTTGAGAAGATAAAGCTAAACGGCTATGCACAACGAATACACGTCTGTTTTGAGTCGCTTACTTTAGCAAAACCTATAAAGTGAAACAAAAATAATATCAGAAATTCGACTTGTCATTTTGTTCATTACAAACGGTAATATGTAAGTAGAAAACTACCTCTTTGGTGCCATAATAGTATACTTAAGCAGAGAAGTAATACATTATTAATAGCGGATTGTTTTTGGTAAGTTTGGTATTCTAAAGGCGCTGACTTACTATGCTATATGTTGATACCAAGTTTCGAAGTATTGTTCACTAAAAAAATAACATTTTGTGCGTGTCCGTTGGCGGTTTCAAAGTGTCCGTTGTCCGTCTTAGAGAGGTGTCCGTCTTACAGAGAGTTTTGTTACAGTAAAATGACTGAAAAACGGCAAGGACCATCACAAGGTGCCCGTCTTATAGAGGTGTCCGTTAAGAGAGAGTTGACTGTAGAATTATTATTAGGTAGAATGTTTATGTGAATCTTGATTTCCATCTGACTTATTTCTTTTCTTTTTGCAGCACGTGGTCTCAGTTCATTGATGAGATGAAAACATTGGAATACAGAAATGTAGCGATGATTGGAAATCCTCTGGCAGATTTTGCACCCAGCAATGGCAATCTAGGTACGGAAATAAAGCATCGTCATGTATCCTATAGTCCTACCAATCCCAAGAGTAAATGTGTAATTTCTTTTTTAACTTGTAAAAGAAAAACCATTGCACCTTTACTTGTACTTTATTAGCAAAACTACGCAGCCAAGGCACTACCACGAGTCTTTAAATTGTTTTTCATACCCCCCAAAAATCGCTTCTAAAATCAAGCCACCCCACAAAATGCATATTTTTTTACTATTTATTACTAACTATTTACTAACACCTACCCAAAAATATCTCAGAATCGAACATTTCTAACCCCCCAAAAAATCCTTTGATCATCTCTGTCACTTTAAATCCAGAGTATCCCTCTCCCCCACCCCCCTGGGCACCAGAGCATTAATGCTGGCTCGACCCAGTTTTTCAGTGGCAATACCTTCACGTTGAGAACCAAAATATGGGTGCGAAGTTTGATTTCTATCCGCAAATTAAGGTTATATCTTCCTATAAATTTGTATAGGTAATCACATGATTTCGAGTGCAATTTGGGATAAATCAGCACGAGTAAATTTTTCAAAGGCTAACCAAATTGCATGAGCCCGTATAATCTTTGAAAAATTTACGAGTGCTGATTTATCCCAAATTGTACGAGAAAAATAATGTGATTACTTGTTAATAATACACATACAAAAATTTCACTTGAAGTGGATGACAAACAAAACGTGTTCAGTGGCTTACCTTCCGATTCGTTCTTAAACATAACGGAGTTGCCGGGCTTCGTAAAATCCAGATACCGCTAGGGAATTTTAAATCTCTCTGTCATGCATTATCAGGTGCTTTTATCCTTATTCAGTTGTATTGGTTTGGGCTGAAATGTCCAACTTCAATTCACGCTTGTAATCTTTCTTCTTTACGAGCCGTCGCACGATTGGTAGCTTTCAGTAGTTTCGTAAAGCCTCTCTTGTGCTGTACAAACGTCCAATTCCTAGTTCTTTGGTTTATATACTTATAACTTTCGTTAATTCGGTCAAACGTTTCATGAATCGTTATGTTTTTGCTCGATTTTTGCTCTCTCAAACACTCCGACATCGGCCGCCATTTTGTTTTGGCGCGCTTTCCGACTTTCCTGTCAATCAATTTAATTTCAACTTTCTGCACTCAATTTCAACTTCCTGCACTCAATTTCAACTTTCTGCACTGTTTGGGATTAATTGACGTTCTCTCAGCCGATGAGCATGCACAAATTTTTTTATGTTTACATATTATTATCAAAGATATTGTTTTCAAGGGTTAAGGTACCTATCAATCTGCGAAATCCCCGTGAGGTAGCTCCTTTAAAAGGTAAAAATCTTTTTAAATTCTAGTCAATACAGATGACAGCCTTGGAAAAGGCGTAACATCCACTCCCCAAGAACCAGAAACTGAGCAATCAGAAAGCAAGAGCAACAAGCTTTTGGAAAGAAACAGAGAAAGCCGACGAAAAGTTGTCAGCGCCGCATTAGAAGATTTGACAGAATGCGAGGAGGAGGAAGAGGAGGAGGAGGAAGATCTGGCAATCAACTTGTCTACATCACCGTTGTCTTCGTTGAGCTCTTTTAAAAACAAATTTCAGTTTTCTTTTTCCGGACGGAACAAGGTGAGGTGGCAAAGAATCGGGGGGGGGGGGGGGGAGAGGGGGTAAGTGGGTAGTTTATCCTAAGTAAACGCAGAAGACGTTTCTCGAAAAGCGCCTGCAATTCGAACCGAAAAATTCCATTCTGATGACGTAGCTCTACAGAGATCCGTGTAGTGTCTCTGATTGGTTGTTGCGCGGTTTTGAATATTTCGCGCGTAAGTAACAGCCAATCAGGAAGTAGAACTTCGTCATCAGTGGAACTTTTAGGGTCGAATTGCACACGTCTTTCGAGCGTACTCTCCCTATGGGTCGAAATAATTGCCTAAACGTTACTCAGATTTGTTCGGATTATGTTGCAAGCATGCATAAGAAAAGCATGCGTATGCATTTACGGTTACTAATATTTTTCAAATTATGTTTATTAGAATGTTTTTGTTATTTTACCAGCGCAAGCCGTCCGACTCATCATCCGAAGACACACAAAGGGATATTGAGGTATGTGAATACAACTCCGAATACACGAAATATTGCTTGTGATAACAACTCGTCACGTAAAATGTGGCAAATATTGCGACAGCATTGCGTTTTGCGTCTGCGTTTCTGCGCATCTCTGGTGTGCAAAGACATTACTGGCGCACAAAACTCGGAACTGTTGACAAATACTTTTTGTGCCGTCTACAGGATCAAATATATTTGTTTCATGAAAATTGCTCGTGTAGAAGACGCTTTGTGGTTATTCCTGTTGAGAATTGCATCAAAACGTTTTTGGTGCACGTTCATTCTTCTATTGCTCTAATGATTTTGTTTGTGCCAATGTAAACCAGCCTTTAATTTCAATTCAGTATGGAATTTAAGGGCCATATGTCTGTTAGTCAGGTGACTTACTTTCAGTGCTCGAAAATAAACTAACGTTATTTATTAATTTTTCGTTTTGTTTAAGGGAGTTCCTACTGAGAGCAGTGAAAACAGGGTATCGGAATGGCTACAGGGAAATGTTAACGAAGATGGCGCAAGTCAAATGAGAGTCGAGTACGTATTTGGTTTAAAAATTTAAAATAATCATTTAGTTAGATAATAAGCCTCAGGAAAGGAAGTAGAAGAATTTTTCAGCGTACATGTATTGTGGGAAACGTTTTTAAGGACATGTTGAAAGGGGAATTGAACCAAAATATATCTCGGGGAAAAAACTAAGGATTGTGAATCTAATTGGTGTAAGAACAAGCTGTAATTGCATTTTTAAAGATGGCCTTCAATTCCAAATCGAAATACGAAAAGCAAGGCAACTCACGTGTTTTGGGCTCTCCAAAATGTGTAGAATTTGGCCACTTGATGATGTTGTTTTCTGCATAACTGAAAGCCGATGTTACACTGTTGAACATTTGTCGAGCAACAAATGCTGAACAGTGTATCATGTGATGTTGAATGGTAAAATATGCCATTCAACATTTTGAACGGCTAAGAAATGTACAACGATTTATAGCGCACGTGCAGAGAGTTTAGGGACTGTTTCACGGCGTGGCATTCCGTATTTATTCGATTAAGCACCCTGGGCGCTAATTAAATGTTTGGACTTTAAAGGTGGGCGCTTATTCCAGGCTGGGCGCTTATTAAAATTTCACCATTTTTTTCAAGTAGTCTGTTTACTTTGTAAGAAAACAATGTTTAATACATGTAACTAAACGTGAAGGTGTACGAAAGCTGAATTTTAAATGTTCATTGAAAGTTTCAGAAAAAAAAAACTTTAAAAGCTTGGTCTTCGAGATAGTCTCGTAGTAGTACTTAGTCAATTTAAATCTCAACCTCACAATAATCAAAATTCCTCTTGTACCCTCATTTTAGAGGGGTAGGGATGGGCGCTTATTTGAAGCTGGGTGCTTGTTAACTTTTTCTACCTTCAGGGTGGGCGCTTATTCGAGGTTGGCGCTTATTCGAGGTTGGGTACTTAATCGAATAAATACGGTATGTGCAAGCTATAACGTTAGTCCGTCGTGCAGATGACCCTTGCGGGAAATTTGTCTTTGAAAGTTTCGCGGTCATTCGTGAAAAGTGTGGCAATGGAGGTGTTACTTCTCATTACAATTCCTTACGTTTTAAACTTGAGCTAACATATGAATGTACAGGCTATTATGTTTACAACCAGAAAGAATGATGCACAAATTTCACTGAAAAGTTAAAATTTGTTGAACCTCGAATTTATTCTCGACCTGTAGGATTTATTCTGAAAACATACACGAGTTTTCTACACGCATCCGATTGGTTAATAGATAATAGAATTGAACCATAACACTATCCCTTTAAATCTTTTGTTTAGTGATCAATGTTCTTGTTGCCATTGCCTTCATGATTCGCTTAAACTCAATAAACGTTTTTCTCTGTGTATGTAGACAACTCGAGAAAGACAACATGAGTCTGAGAACCGCATACCAGAAACTTGTAACAAAAGTTACTGACCTGGAAAATGAGAAGGCTGACATCAAGTCTGAAATGGAGGAGTTGAAGTTAAAGGCCAAATACAAGAAAACGGATTTTGTCAAAGAAAGGGAAGAGTTACAGGCAGAAATTACAGAGCTGCAAATGTTGGTTGAAGACTTGAGAACACAGGTTAGTGAAAAGCTGTGGCTTTTAGCCTTTTTTCTTTGCTGTCCCATTTTAGACCACGTGATGTTACCCTTAAGAGTAACGTCTTTCAACTTCAAGCAAATTCACATGGAAATGAATGAATAATTTCAAGATGGACAAAAAAAAAATCTGGAGAATATCGCATGATCTAAAATGGTCAATTTACATACGTAAATAAATAGGTCCATTTTTTGTCTCAATTGTCCCAGTTGCCCTAGTTGTTCCAGTTGTCCCAGTCGTCTTAGTTGTCCAGGTTGTCCCAGTTGTCCCAAGTGTCCCGACAGATCCAACTATCCTCATTTTATTGGGTGTGCGTGACGTCAAGAAGTAGTTATATAACAACCGTACCCAGTGGCGTCACTCGGGGTTTGGTATATGGAGCATTACCGCAAAGGAGTACACAAGAAATGTGGTGTAGAAACTTGACTAAACTGCTTGTCCAAAAGATGGATTAGTTTTATATCCTGTATACAATCACTCACTCACTGTAATGACATTTGATATTTTTTTGCTGTATAGCTTGGGCAGGCTGAATCTAAGTTGGAAAAGACAACAGAAAAGGAAAACATTTCGTCAAGTTATGAGGTAAGAACGTAAACCTGTAACATCCATAGAATTTATACAGTTTTATTTTTTCTTGTTAATACTGCTTTATCTATTTAATTAAAGGGACTGTGTCACGGCTGAGTAAAGTTTATTTTATTACGTTTTGCCAAATAGTCGGTATGATTAATATGAAACTTAATTTTGCAAGGAAATTACTTTTACGGATCTAAATGATAAAACCGTTGCTTTATTACAACCAAATACGTCTCTTGGGCGTTATATTTTATAAAGTTACAATTCAAGCAAACGAGAGTGACGTTGAAAACTGTTCAGCCAAACAGTATTTTAAAAACCCACTCCATTTCAGTCGTCTTCACTTTTGGCCATCCGTGCCTTCTTTTGTATTTGCTGTGTTTTTGGAGTGTTCTTTCACTGTTTTAACCCTTTCTTGTCACGTGCACCAGATTTTTTAAGCGGTTAGTTTTATATTTCGCTGAATTTGATGGCTCATTTTCCACGCCTCTTTTTGAAGCTTCCCCTTCCCACCCCTCCCTCCCACCCTTCGCATTAAGTCAGCACTTTTTCCTTTCCTGAGTGTGTGAGATCGACACCCGTTGCATGGATGGAGCACATTACTAAGAACTTGCCTCATTTGTTGGGCGTTTGATCATTGAAAACCTCGTACAAGACGAACTGCCATTGGTTAGAACAAACCTTCATGGGAATTTTAAACAAAATGCGAGAAACGTTTTTTTATGGCAAGTAATAAGAAGTGAAAGTTCAAGGGAATGTTCTTTGGTTGTATATTCACTTATGTCCAGGATTGAACACAAGTATTGGTAAATGAGTACTCCATGTTTGTCTGTGTTATTTGGCATTTCTATATTACTTCATATGAGACAGATGTTAGTGTGTTTTGGTAAACTTTTATTAATGAGGACACTTTGTGATGCCTGTCATGAGGAACGTGCATCTCACTAGCGTTCAATCCTGGACATATCTGTGTATATTGTGTTGTTTAAATTGAGGCAAACCCTGCCTATAACGTTTGTCTTGTTTTCTGCTGTTGTTGTTTTTGTTTACTTACTTATTGTTTACTGATTGTTCAATTAGTTGTGTCAAGTAAGAGGCTGGTTATGTAAGAGAGGTGTGAGAGGATTAACGGGAAGAAAATGGCGACGCCGCTGGTTTTCAACTGACCGTGATGGCAGGCTCTACTACTATCAGAAAAACAACAACACCATGCCTAGAGGGTAGGTATCTGTTATCATTACCAAATAAGATCCCTGTTTGCTGGCCAAAGATCGCGTGGTTGTCACTTTTTAAGAAATTGTTCCTTTAAATAAAACATACACCTGCGTAACGTTCAGGCCAAAAACACCGCAGTCTACATTGCGAAATCTTTAGTGTTTTTTACAGATTGTGAGAGTGAAGGTGTAAGAGGAAAGGTTTATGGCTTTTCCAAAGACGCGATTATCTGCGCTCTGACAAATTTCGTTATCCACAGCCAAAATGACTTAACGCTAAGACCCTTGTTTGTTGTCTGACCGGGTTTGAACCCACGAGCGACCCTTCTTAAACGCGGCAACCATTTGACAAAAGAGACTCGATTGGTAGCAAAAGCCAATCAGATTCAAGGATCAGTTAACTTCTGCTAGGCCGCTGTACATAAACTCGATAGCAGTCAGGATATCAAGCTTTCACATACTAAAGCACCGTTATAATTTTATCTAGCTCCCCCTACCTATATAATCAAATAAATCAATAAACTATAATCTAATCACTTCCCCCTGTGTGTATTACTTATTACTACGTGCCACTAATCCAGTTAGTGCACCCATTGCAAAAGTGACATTCAAGACATTGGCATAGAAATAGACCAATAACACGACTGAATCATATTGAACACGTGCACGTGAATGTGTTATGACTGCCAATCCTTACATAAACGCGATCAAGATAAAATGAGGGATTATATGGACAGGCGGGCTATCCCATCTAGGCGGGTTAGCTCACCTACTTGGGGCCCACCTCCTTGTAAACATGCTCTTATTGTCACAGTTCTTGAGTAAGAGTACCGTATTTTCTCGATTAAACGCCGGGTCTCCAAGTTGTATTTGAAAATCAACCCCTTAGACAATTATTAAAGGTTGAATATGCTTTAAAAATAATGTCTAATTATATAGCTGTCAAAAATAATGAATAAAAATCATTTCTTACAAACATAGGGCTTGAAAAAACTCCTGAATTCAAATAAACGCCGGACCTATAGGGCCAAGTTTGAAATAAACGCCGGGGGCATTTAATCGAGAAAATACGGTATCTGTTGTTCTGACGTTTATGTAACAAAGGTATTACGTACCCTGTCTCTAAAAAGCACCCTCTTCATTTAAAAAGCCTTGAGCTACCAAAAGTAAATTAGCGCTCGAGCACTAGATCGAGTCATTGCGGTAAGCTATGCGATTTAACACGTAAGGCTCCTCTCAGAGTTGGTTGTGTTCTTAGATTTATAGATCTCGATGTGATTATCGCCGTTCAAGATCAGCCTTCTTCACAACAAGACATAAACAGCGCATGCTTCAATGTCGTCACACCCACACGGACCTACGAGCTGATGGCACACGATGAACAAGAAAAACTAAGGTGTGATGAGTTTTTTACCTCTGGTATTTTTTAACAAAAAAGGTGCTGGCTTAATTTGTTTTCATGAGGAAATCAAGTAACGCTCAGGCCCTGGTTGTTCAAAGGGTGGATATCGCTATCCACTGGTTAACTTGCCATCCAGTGGATTACTTACTTACTTAAGCCTATCGCTCCAGGTGGAGCATAGGTCACTGATAACCGCTCGCCAGCGAGCTCGACCTTTGGCTTTTCGAACAATTTCTTTCCAGGTGTAACCCATCATCCAAGTATCCAGTGGATAAGTGTTACTTAAACCATACTTCGCTGTCCACTGGATAGTGATTAATCTCGTAGATAACGTTATCCACCTTTTGAACAACTGGGGCCAGATATCAGTTTGCAGTTCAAAACGGTTTGAAAATTTAAGGTGGCTCTAAATCCCCTCGACAGATTTGTTCATGGTATTTAATATGCTGATCCCAATTTCGTAATAAAAAAGGAGATCACTGAGCTAGTTTTCGAGTCACAACCTCTTAAAGCTAAAATTAAGCATGTCTCCTTAAAGCAAGTTATAGTGTTGCTATAGTCACCTTTTATGTCACCACCATTTGTTTATCAATGACTGGGCATTCGTTTGATACCACTGTAATTAATAGCATGACCTTATATAGAGTGGTAGTATCGATCCATCAAAGTAGAAGAACTGGAAACTGCTAGTCACTTCAATAAACACCGGGAATGAATCAGGCCCATTTAAAATGATTTATTGATATCGATATCATGTAAAGAGGTCGTCGCCTAAAATGTTCGCCTAATGTTGTTGATGTTTTTTGTTGTCGTAGGTGGATCAATGCTTTGGATTATCTGCGGCATTGGAGAAACCGCTTGGCGTCATGTAACGAAAACTATTAATCCACAAATGCCCTGGCCGGTTTTTAGGGTTGTGCAATAAATATAAGTGATGGGCCAGTGGGAGACTCCTATGTGAAAGATACTAGAATGCTCTTTGCCTCTCTTAGCTGTGTAACGCCAATATTTTTACCCATCAAAGTATCTTTAAGGGTGGCATTAGTAGAAGCAAGCAAACACACAAGCATGCAAACAAACAAACAAACAAACAAACAAAAATCGATTAGGCAAGAACCTTGAGTGGGAGACTCCTATGTGAAAGATACTAGAATGCTCTTTGCCTCTCTTAGCTGTGTAACGCCAATATTTTTACCCATCAAAGTATCTTTAAGGGTGGCAGGAGTAGAAGCAAGCAAACACACAAGCATGCAAACAAACAAACAAACAAACAAAAATCGATTAGGCAAGAACCTTGAGTTTTAAATTTCCTCAAAAATGAAAGCACTTGATAACGTCTCTGTCGCCACCAAGGTCAATATACAGCCATAACTCTTATGTGTCTGTCCGTTTTAGAATGGTATCGCGGGGGTTAAATAGCTTGGGCCACACTTTTATTGGTTTGAATTTTCTGACGGGCATCCCAGCCCCTAAACATGGAAGTTCCCTCTCGGGGGTCAAGGGTTGTAATCCTTAGGAAAAGGGTATGCATGCGGTTGAGAGAGGCGGTTTACCGACTATGCTAATATCGGAAAAATCTCAATTAAAAGCAACAGGGATAATTGGTATAAACCGCACTCAGAGTGCATAGATCGTTTTGCCTTATATTTAGGAGCAAAGTTCATTTGCGTAGCAAATAGTTTAGATTAAAATAGAAATTTATCATACATTCGTTCTGATACGCAAACATGGCTCTTTTGTTTGCAATCTGGAAAAGGAGGATTGTTTTTTTTTTTGTGGTCAACTACTGGTAATGTATAAACCGAAGAGGTTCCTATCATCAGAAGTAGCACGAAAACATCACTATGTAAAATTTCTTACTTGTACTAAATCGAGGTAACGTTTGCAAAAGGTACTTCAACCTCTGATTTACAACATACATTTATAACCGTTATGCAGTTTAAAAACCGAGGCACTGCACTGAGAAGTTTTTTTTGTCATACCCGGGAGAGGGGGGAGGCGGGGATACCCCCGTAAATTTAAGATTGGCGTTTGCCGCAAAGGCTCCTAAACTCTGACCATACTTAATGCCCAAGCCACCATACATGACACCCATCAAGGTTAAAACTGTAACATGGAGAGTTAACGAGTACTTTAGTTTTAACAGACTACATGTTTTTCGTTTAACTGGACGTTTACCTATTGCTGGTTACGATGTTGTGTCTCTGAAAACAATTTTGTTTTGCAACTTGCATGCCATAGTTCTACTTTGCCAAGGGCCGGGTGTAAATTCGCTTAGCGACTACTACCGAGGGAAAAACATTTTTCCATTGTTATTTTTTTTCATAGATATAATAAATTTGTACATATGTAGAGCTATTCGACTTTAGTTGGCTGTTTTTGTGCTCCCCCCCCCCCCCCCCCCCCACCACCACCACCACGATCTCCAAGGGGAAAAACACACAAAACTCTGACTTCGCAAATGGAACATTTACATTTACAACTCTTTTATGTTAAACCACCGAACGAGTTATAAATACACCATCGCAAAGGTTTTACTTGGAAATCTCCGGTAGCATTTCATCGATATTATAAACTAAATATACGCTTGCGAAGATTTATCTTTTTTGCCAATTGGCTGGTTACCGAGAAAACAAACTTGTAATGCATGTTTTTTATCCCCCAAAATAGGTAATCCGGATATCGCCATGAAGGGAACCCTGCGTCTTTAAAAAACTAAATCAAGCCACACACGACATTCTCTTACATGTTTATTTGACTTAAACATGGTAGAGAGGATTTTAAAGTATTTCAATTATCAGCAGCAAACTTTAAACGCCTTGCTCTTAGTTTAAAGCACTCTTACTTCAATCCAAACCATTAATCTTATACTAAAACTCAAATCTAAGTGTCTAGAACACACTTCTTTGTTGTTTCTTTATCCTACCCAATCATTGTCTCCCGTAAAAGAGACCGGCATTGTATTCTATACTCGACTAAAAAAAATCGGAGCGTGTTTACATGCGTTTAGAGCAAGGGTACATCTATTCCGGCATTAATGCTTTTATATATGATGAAAACTTATTTCCACCCGAAAGGCTGTGCATTAACATACAATTTCTCCCTACTTCTCTCCATGTACATCTTAAAGTCAGATAAGATAATTTACTCATTTCACTCTGTTTTTGTATTCTCAAGAGCTGTTTGCTCCATTTTGCTCTGTTTTTCCATGGAGAAATTTACATGCTGATCACATCCTGAGGGTATTCGGCTGATGCAAGCAAAACAAAGTAAAGCACGAGATAATTGGCGATATCAAACTATTAGTATAGTTGTCATAAGCTCGTTTCCTGTTCTCGAATGCTTAGATAACGTAAAAAAAAAATTGACATAAATATTTCCCAACACCGTAAGCGTAACGCCCGGGGGGGGGGGGGGGGGGGGTACTCCCATATGTGGCCTATATAGGTATGTGCCGCCCGATAGGGTATGGTTTTTGAGGTTCTCGGTCCTTAAATAGGGTATCATTTTTGCTCCTTTTGGCAATGTGTTCCCGGTGTGATCCTTAGATAGGGTACCTAAATTCTATTAGCTAAAATAAACGCCCAGCTAAACGAAACATTTTCTGTTCAGGTATTAGAAAAGCGATTTTATAAAGATTTGTCTTGCTGTGCGCGGTTAGCCGTTATTTGGGTCGTCACGGAACGCTTCTCCTCCCCTTAAATAGGGTGTCATTTTTCGGGTTTGGGCCTTAAAAAGGGTATCAATTTTCGCTTCCTTTATCCTTAAATAGGGTCAGGGTTTAAGAACCTTGGCGGCACACCCCTATCCAAAATTTATGCGAGTACCCCCCCCCCCCCCCGGGGGCGTAAAGGTAATAAATCAGCAGCCAAATCATCACCCAAAGAATTCCAGTGTTGTGAAGGTCTTCTTAGTTTGGTTAGGACACTTTTGCAGACAGTAAAAAGCTACTACCCCTATCAACTACCTTATACAAACTGTGGTATACTCAATCAATACCAATGAAGTAACGGTACGAATTCCCCGGTTTGAAGAATTTTTGACTGGATGCTTATGCTTGCATTGCAACCTCGATACACAACAACTGAACTGGAGCAAGTTCATTGCCACATTGTGGTTGATTATATAACACGATGTTTTTACTGGAGAAGAGGACAGTTCGTAGTTGTACTTTTGTTCGGGATGATCTCTCGTTATGAAACCGAGGTTGCAGTGAGCGACAATTAGTCATCAAAGCGCCACTAAATTAGTTTCTTGGCAAAATGTGTTTACATCCCCGTCAAAGAAAGCGAACATTCTATTCTATTACTAAACAAAAATGAACGACCGGTTTTATTTATTTGCTTGAAGAATATTTCAATTCCTAACTTGACATAGAGCGTTTTCACGTAACGTCGTCAAAATTCTTAATTCCAAACTATTGAACCTACAAAGCATTTCTTTTGGTCTAATTGCTGGGGAATTTTTTGTGCCTGAAAAGTGCTTTGTTTTGGAGTTAAAATAATATTTCCGCACTTTTAAAATGCTTTTCAAATATGCTTATTAGTTTAAAATAATAATCAAAGTATTCCGAAGTGCAAGGCATGACTGTGGTAGCAAAAAGTTTCTTTCTTTTTGCAGACAGTTTTGGCAGCCATAGTGGTGCACCAAAGTGAAAGACCAATATGGCGGAATCATACAAAGCTTTTTATTTTTCCGAATTTTGTTTTCCCAATAACCTGGCTGCAATAAGCACTGCTAAGTTAAAATCTGAGGAATATATACCTTTCTACCTACTCCACAATCTCTGAGTTTGTTGGTGTTTTTAATACAAGCAAAACGATCTTGATATCTTAGTGAAAACGCTCTATACCAGACTCCGCTAGTTGAGATCTACCTGGTTGATCTTATTTGTTTGTCTTGCCACAGAAACGCCAACGGCAACAACAAATGACGTTTCTCAAGCATCTTGAGTCACTTTTTTTAACTGGCGTTTACTCAAACGCGCTCATCGATATGCGCAGAACAATATTTGTAGTTCTATCTTAAAAATATTTAATACTAAAGAAAGGCCAGTGTTCGAAAAGATTAAATTAACCTTATATAAATTGAAAGAAGCCAACAGCAACATCAACAACAACAACAGATTCTTTCGAAATGTTTGCACTGAGAGCCATATCATTTCAAAACGTAGGCAACGTGGGCACTAGTTGGGCTCACTTCCTGCCACTTATTGCTGTTGCCTCCCCAGCCATAATGTAAAAAGAATTTGTAATCGTAGGCTATCTTCCAAGAGCAGACAATTATGGGTTTTCTCCCGGGCCGCTTGATTACACAGTGTCGATAACGTCTGGCCGTTTTCTTGTATTTCGTGGCGACAGTCGAATGTCCAGCCTTAGGCCGCAGTTTAAAGCTAACTACAACAGGGTATTGATCTTCTAGCCACGAAGCAATTTGGGCTTCAAACCAGGATTTGCCTCCTGAGAGATAACTTTCCACTCGTGCCTTCAATCCTTGACGCGCTTGAAACCATGGCTCGATGAGCGTCATATTGCTAGCGTAAGTGGTTCCCTGACCATCTTCACAGAAAGTTTGGACCTGCGTTCGAATGTCCTCCACGAAGCGCTCAACGCCACTTGTCATCTTCATCGGTGCCACCACCCATCTATGTCCGTAGATCGTTGGGCTGAAAATCGAGTGTGAATACCTGGATCCCCGTATGTCGTAGTATCCAAACACTTGAGCCCAGGCCACAGGACTGCATCCACTCCAGCAACCGTCAGGAAGCTTGTGTTGATCATAGTCAGGAAAATCGTCCTCAGTCACAATTGATCCTGAGCCAGCACCAGATGAGCGCCGAATCCGTTTTGAATGTAAACTAATGGCAAAGCGTTTCTTTACCACTTCGTTTTCACCTTCGTATATTTCGACCACAAATCCAATTTCGTGCCACTGTAAGGTGTTTCCCACGAACGTCCTGTTGCTGTGTACTTCAAGCTTCAGGTATAACAGGTGATTGGGTGTCTCCTTTATAGCAGATGGATTAACCCTGGTACCTCCATTCGGTTGACAGACGTCGACAAGCACCTTACAAAGTTTCTGCTGCCATTCTGATCTCGAACTGGGGCGCATGCGTGAGTTACCAAAGTTTGTTATGTAGACGTGAGCAGATTTGAAGCGTTCACCAAGCGCGAGTCTCACGATGGAACCAGGCGAAAGAGCTTCTTCATCAACGTCTTCTTTCAGCTTTCCTCTTCCTTTTGACAAAACGTCTGTGGTAGCCCAGTCTGACTTTGTCCGCCTATGTGCTGCTCTCTTTTTCCACTCGCTCTTAAAGCTATCGAAACTTTGTTTAACCATTTGGTCCAACTGACGCCAATTTTCAATCTATTAGAAAAAGAAAATGCAACCGATTAAATTTTGTATTTTCTGCAAGTTGAAAAAAATAATTGCTTTATTTTCTAAATCTATAGCTAATGACTGACTCTTTTGAATGACTTGTCTGATTCGTTCAGGTGCCCATTTTCTAACTCTTCCAATTTTTGTTTGATTTTTTTTACTTTGCCTTCCCTCAACTTCCTGCATAAGTTAAGATGAAATAAGTTCTTGTCAGTTTAAATTTGATATATACGAGTCTTTGTCATGTCTCTAAGTTCAGCGAGTCATGAATACCAAATATAAAACCGCCTTCCTTGACCGGATTAACTTTAGGTTAACTGAAGTATGTCACATAAGAATTTAGCGTCTAAGACTTAGACAATAAGGCAAAGCAAATCCTCTTTTGGGCATCGATAAAAGAAAGGGAAAGAGGAAGAGCTTTGAAGATCGTTCACTTTTAAAAAATCTACTCTAAATTTAAAGGAAACCACACCTCAGCGACATCAGCCGTCCAGTTGTAAGTTGCCGCCACAACAGTTCCATTGTCATTTTTACAGACTGTCAATCCCATTGGCGACAGCCGATAAAACTTCTCACACCGCTGATCATTTTTCTGAGCCTGCTGTATGAGTACATCGGTTGGTCTTGGATCCGGACCACTCTCTACTTCTCGGAAGTCTCCAGTTTTTTTGCCAGAAGACAACACCACGTAGTCACTTCCAATGTCAATTTCGTAGTAGGCGACGTAGTCTGGGTCAAGGTCCAGTCGATAGATTGGACGAGTAGGGCCTCGGTCATCAGATATGTTGACTCTGGTGAGGTCTGTGAAGTCCGGATCGATGTCGCTCAGCTCCATGATGCTGTCCAGGATCTCATAAGGAAGCTCCAATGTGGCTACGTTGCATCCAAAGCTGAAGATGAAAGCCAAAACCTGCAGACAGTTTTGCAGCCTTCTTGCCATTTTATCGCGTAACAACCTTGAGAATAAATTGAAAGTTAGTTAAAAGCAAGCAAACCGCCAACCAAAACAAACAAACAAATAAGCAAACAGCGATAACAGGAAAACGGCAAAAGAAAATTAGAACCGGCTGATAGACTAAATAAGTGATAAAGCGACAAATTGATTGATAAATCTATAGATTGATGGCCAAGTGATTTATATCAGTTTTTGTAGAATTAATAAATTATAAATCAATAATGAATAAAATCACAAAGTTGTAAGAAGGGAATGGGGTTGAAAAACACAGGAGGGCGCAAGAATGGGAAACAGGAGAGCGGAAACGGGTGACGTAAAACCGGGAACAAACAACGGGAGCACCGGACCACAGTAGAAACTGGGGAAACGTAACAAAGTAACGAACGAGTTAACAGTTAAAACGGGCTTACGGAAGAGCAGGAAAACGAGGAATCGGTGCAAGGGTACAATGGAGGGAACGGGAAGGAGAAACGGGTGAAGGGAATGTGAAGTGGGAAACGAAAACCGTGAAAAGGGGGAAACAGGGAGACTAAAGGTGGATTTCCACTGACGCGTAATTTTTCACGTGCGTTTACGTGCGTAAAAAAATTAGAGACAATGTATGAACGACTTGCGTACCCGTTTACGCAAGTCGTCCATACATTGTCTCTAATTTTTTTTACGCACGTAAAAAATTACGCGTCAGTGGAAATCCACCATAAGACAAATTTGAACACGGGACGACCACGTTCAGAGAAAGATGAACGAAATGAGGAGAATGTCAAGAACGAGAAAACAATCTTAAGCAACGAAAACAGGAAAACCGGCAACCGGAGATAGGGCTTTCTACAAGTTGCTCGAGATTTCCCAAAAAGTGGCTCGTAATTTCTCAAAAAGTTGCTCAAAAGTTGCTCCAAAAATTAAAACAAGTTGCATCCGATAATTCTTGGTTTTCACGTGACGTCATCAAAATTTTAAACTCCAGAATCGCAAGGCCCCTGAGTTTTTATCCTTCACTGGCTGTTACACGTCCTTAATACATATATTTTTGAAGGTTTTTAGCTCGATAGCATTCGCCGTCTTTAAGATAGAGCATTTTGAATTTCGGAGTTTCACGCCACACGAGATCAAAGATGGCCGCCAAAAGGCTGTCACGTATGCTTAAAAAAAATGCTTTTTCTTGTGATTTTCAACAATCTGAACAGTTGAGATTTTGCGAGAAGTGTTTATTTGAATGTTAACTTGTTCATGATGGTGATTTGACCGCTTTTTGTAGCAGAAGTGAATGCCAGATGTTTTTGTTGATTTCCGGCCGCCATGTTGGAGCCCAAACAGTTGGGCTCCAACATGGCGATTCCATACTGTGCTCTCTAAATTTGCGTGAAACATTTTGACGGATAACTCGAGTTCAGAATAAGGTAGAGACCTGAGACTTGGACGAGTAGTTTATATTGTAGTTTTCTACAACCTGTAATATTCTTGATTTTTTTTGACTTAATAGTTTTGGATTTATTTTTTCGCAGCGTGACAGTGGCGTGACAGTGAAAACCACCTATAAAAGTTGCTCGAAAGTTGCACCACAAAATCCAAAACGCTGCTTCTTATCATGAGAATTTCTCTAAATATATGCTAATCTCTCTTTGAGGGTTACATTTCTAAGCAGTTTTATGTAAATTTACAGCAAAAGAAGTATCTAAATGACACATTAAGGGGGAAATTTGTTTAATAACAAGGATTTCATTAAGTGAGAAAAATCGTGGATATCGATGACGTCATGTTTTCTGACGTGTTTTGTAATGTTTTAATGCAGAATGGGCCGAAAGTTAAAACGTCTTCAGATGTTCCTCGACAGTCTTCGGCAAACTTCGTAAATCTTCGGAAACGTTCGTATTGCTTTTGAATAACACTCTCGGATAACATTCGCAGATCTTCGGTCTGGAAATTGCTCAAAATGCAAAAAGTTGCTCGAGAGAAAAATAGTTGCTCGAATCATGAAAAGTTGCCAAAAAAGTTGCCGAGCAACTTGTGGAAATCCCTAATAGAACCGGAGAAACCAGAAAAACAAGGAATCGAGGAAGTGTATGACAAGTAAAAGAAGGAATAGGTTGAGAACGGAGGAAACAGGAAATAATATTGATAAAAAACAGCGAACTAGAGAAAAAAGAACCAGAGAGGTTGGGCCGGAACCCATGGACCCAGGGACCCGAGGAACCAGAGAACGAGGGGAACACGGGACAATTAGACCAGGAAATTAGAGGACCAAGGAACGAGAGGAACATAGGCCAGGGGAACGGGGGGGGGGGGGGATTAGGAAACCAGGGGAGTAGGACACCAGTTATCCACGGGAAAAGGGAACCATGAAACCACGGAACCAAGAGACATGTACCTTGAAACAAGGGAAGCAGAAAACCAGGGAATCAGAGAGCCAGGAAACCAAGGAATAAGGGGACAAGGGATAGAGGGGACCCGGTGGCAAGAGGAAAAAATAGAACAGTGGACAGGGGAGACGGGGGCAGCGGACTGGGCAACCAAACGACCAGGACAACAGTGCAACAGGGGACCAGGAAACAAGGGGACAAGGTACCAAAGAAACAGGGGAGCAGGGGACTAGTGTACCAGGGGACAAGAGGAACAAAAAACAAGAGGGCCAGGGAACCAGAGGACAAGAGGATAAGGAGGCCAGGGACGACTAGGGAACAAGGAGTCCAGGGGACTAGGGACCAGGGGTTCAGGAGTCCAGGGGCCTGATAACCAGGGGAGCAGGAGACTAGGGGACAAGGAGATCAGGAGACTAGGGGACAAGGGGACAGGGAAACAGAAGAGCAGAGGAATAGAAGACAAGGGAACAAGTGGGCCTGGGAACTAGGAGACCAGGGAGAGAGGAGGCTAGGAAACTGGGGACCAGAGGCCAGGAAACTAGGAGAGCGTAGGACCAGGGAATTAGGGCTAGGGGGCGGGAAAATAGGCGACTAGGGGAACAAGGGAGCTGTAGCTAGGTAACAGAGGACAATGGGAACAAGCGACAAGGAGAACAGGGAAAAAGGTAACTAGGTAATCAGGGAGCCAGAAAATCAAGGACTAGCAGGCCCAAAGACCAATGAAGTGGCAAATCAGTGAGCCATAAAACCCGAGGACCAATTAATTGAATAGGTGAATAGGTAATTGGTACTGAAGTTTACTGACTTACAACATGAACAGTATGCATGAAATATGAACGAACGAACAAATGAATATTAATGGAAGGTATTGCGGCAGTGAATCAATCAGTTGACACGTAAGCAATAACTGTAACAGCTTGATACCTTTCAGCAACGTTCAAATGTAGCAAAACCACCAGTAATCAAACCGATTTTTGACTTAGACTGTATTTTTATTTGGAGTTTCACGGTCTCTTACATTTCTTGGCTTATGCACTACTGTTTTGGTGTTTTCTCGTACACTTTTTGCTGCTGTTTAAACTGATCTGTTTGATTGTCTACCAGTTTCAGAGGGCGCAAAATTTACAGATTTAACTTCAAACAAATACATCGGAGTGCGTTTTTTCAGCCTTTCGTGTAAATGCTCTGTACAAATTTCTAGAAATTCAGTACATTTTGACAACTAAAAAGATAGTTAGAATGATCGGAAACAACTTAAATTAGAAGTGGCTTGGTTGTCTTGGGAAAAACAGTTAAGGCATCGACACTAAGATTGTTTTTTTTTTTTTTGGGGGGGGGGGGGGGCGATATAGAGCAAGAAGAAAGGTTAAAAAAAATTAACATAGTTTTTCCATATTATTCGTGTCTTGAATTCTTTTTACATTTTGACTCGACAACGACGTGTTAAGCGAGAGTCGATCGCGAAACCTCGTCAGTTTTTTTTTTAATAACCAAGATGGCTTTAAGCGATTCAATTTTGTCGCAGTGCCCCAGAGAAAAGATCGAAGCGTTTCTGCTAGCAAGATAAGCAAAAATATACTTCATAAAACCGTTTTCTGTTTTCATGGATCGAAATAGGGTTTAGTTATACGAGAAAAACAGATTTTAAATTGTGTCTAATTCAAGAACAAAGTAAATTCTTATTTTACACCGTTTCAGCAAAACAAAGAAAATGGCTTCGTTTCAGTGGCCAACAACAACAATAAAAACCACATATTACCTAGCAAAGGATACATTTTGAGGAGAATGAACTATTTGAAGCTTAGCTAGCAATAGTGCAACTTTACCTGAAAGGTATTGTTCCTGCCTGAACTTCTCATCAACTCAAAAGACTGTTCGGCCGATGTTCCTCGCTAATTCTTAAGGGCATGCATTCTACAACCTGATTGGTTTGCATACCAAATATTGACCGGAACATGAGAAAGCATTGATTAATATTTTAGGAGAACAGCAGCTGAAAAATCAAGTCGTCACGAGCGCTTGTGTCAAAAACGTTTACGACAAGCTTTTTATAAAGACAATCATGAGAAATTTACAATCCGAAACGACCTGCATTAGCATTCACACGAAATTTGGCGTTTGTTTACAGAGAGTCGTTCCTTTTGATCACGAAACTTTTAACAAGAATTAAAGCTTTTCGGATATGAAGATAGTGGTAGAAATTGACAATCCGAAATTACCTTGTTTCCTTAAGAATTTACATTAAGAGTAGCGTTCGGCTTTCATTGAACTTTTCACTGTAATTGCGTGGTATCAGCAAACCCCTTTTTTCAGCAAGCTTTTAGTAGGAGGATAAACGATATTTTTTTAAAGGTTCACATTCGGCCCTTGTTTCCACAGTTGTTTCGTTGTGTCATAAACGTTTTAACTGGCTTTTAGATGTGAGGATAACGACTGACAATCAAACATGACTGTTTCAACATTCACATCAGCCCGTTGTTTCCACAGTTGTTTCGTGGTATCAAAACCCTTTTAACAAGTTTAGATCAGAGGATAATCACGAGAGACTGACAGTCAAACATAACTATTTTTAAGATTCACATGCATTGAGCCCTTGTTTTCACAGTTGTTTCGTGGTGTCAAAAACTTCTCAACAAGCTTTTAGATGTCGAGGACTAACAATCCAACATTACTGTTTCGACATTTACGTTAGCCCGCGGTCGTTGTTTAGTTGTTTTACGGTTTCAAAAACCTTTTTATCAAGTTTTAATAAAATCTGAGCATATTGTCTGAAGAGACTAAAAATCAAACATAACCATTTTCTCATGCACATTCGTTTTTTTTTTTTTCACAGTTGTTTTGTATCATCATAAACCGCTTAACAAGCTATTAGATACAAGGCTAATCTTGAAAGATTGACAGTTGAACATATTTGTTCTTAAATAATTTACATTCGGCTCTCGTTCTCACAACTGTTTCGTGGTGTCATAAACTGTTTAACAAGCTTGCTATTTACAATTCGAGACAAAGTCTGAGACAACCTGCATTAGCATTTACATTTCAGTTTGGCTCTTGTTGGTTTGCTTCCTCATGGACGGCTCTTAACAAAGTTATAAATGCGAATTGTGAGAGACTGACAGTCTAACACAACCGTTTTACAATCACATTCAACCGTTGTTTTCACATTGCAATAAATGGACTTACTTTCTGCCATATGCTGTTTTTTTGCGTGGATTTTCCTTACCAATAATGGACCTCTTTTATTCATTAAAAACAAAAAGTTTTTTTCTAGCTACGATGTCGTGTTTCTACTTTTTTTTGCAATTTGCGTGCCATAATTCAACGAATAGTTAACAACTATTCACCTCAGTGTCGTCGACTAGTGGTGGATATTTACCGAGCCACAAAGTTTTAGTATATACTCAAACAGTGGGATAATATAGCCCGAATGGATGACTTTTGACTAGTTTATTCTGTTAACGAGTACAGTGTTCGCGCACAAGCAGCTTGGAGGTGAAGAGCAAAGGATATCCGGAGTTTGAGTAGCCAATCAGGCTACTTAAACAAAACACTATCCACTGTTTGAGTATATACTAAAAACATATATTTCCATTATTGTTATTTTTCATAATAGAAATAATAAATTTGTACACATATAGAGCGATTTCGCTTAAGTTTGCCGTGTTTGTCAACCGTATACCATAGAATTCGAAAATGACTATCCCCTACCCCGCCCTGCCAAAAAGCTCTTAATATAAAAGCTCCTCCGCCTACAATGTACATATACACCAACTTGAAGGAACGTTGACCATGTGAAAGCATAAACCACGAACGATAAGGCCAAATGGGATTCTGGGTAAACAGCATTGGTAAGCTGAGTAATATTCCATTTATTTATAATTACATATTTTCTTTCGTTCAGAGTTTTAAGAGCATGATCTATGCAACTTGTCTTATTGTAATGTTCATTCTGTCACAGACGGCGATTACTTTTTTCAGATTTCCCTGTAAGCATTTGGTTGGCATCGTTCATGGTTTACGGGGTCAACGTTTCTTCAATCAGCTGTATAAGTCCATGGGCTTTTTTAAAGATAGACAGTGACTTCCGATACCCAATGTCGCGGAGCTTCTTTTATTGTTTACAAGTATTTTGTTTGGATGCTGCTGCATAACTTGTTTTTGTGCCATACTGTTTTAAAAAACGTAATCGTTTTAGTATGCGGTATTCCTTAAGGCTCAGTTAATTTTCAGACGCAACACCTCTGCAACACACTGTCCAAATGTAGTTCAATCATGTTTGGGATATCCTACGCCCCCCTCCCCATCCTCCCCCCCCAAAAAAAGCCCCCAACCCCACCCCCCGTAATCATTTTACCCCTTCCATCTCGTCACCTCTTTTTTTAATTTTTATATGCTTATTTGTGAACACATGAAGAATTTTATTTGCTTTTTAAGCGTTTTGAGTTTTACAGGCATTTGGGTTGTCGATTGTGGAACGAAACAGAGCCGGGCTGTCTTTTCAACCGAGTGTTCCTGGCCTTCCAAATCGCTTATACACCGCCGAACAAAAGTTTTCTCTGGAAATATTTTGGTAGAGTTTTATAGATATTCTAAACTAAGTACACTTGGGAAGAAAGCGAACTTCCATTACATGAACAAGGGAGCTGTTGCTAGGTAACAGAGGACAATGGGAACAAGCGACAAGGAGAACAGGGAAAAAGGTAACTAGGTAATCAGGGAGCCAGAAAATCAAGGACTAGCAGGCCCAAAGACCAATGAAGTGGCAAATCAGTGAGCCATAAAACCCGACAATTAACATAGTTTTTCCATATCATTCGTGTCTTTTTTAAGGAATTTGTTTTACATTTTGACTTGACAACGACGTGTTAAGCGAGAGTCGAAACCTCGTTAGTTTTTTTTTAAATAACAAGATGGCTTTAAGCGTTTCGATTTTGTCGCAGTGCACTAGAGGAACGATCGAAGCGTTTCTGCTAGCAAGATAAGCAAAAATATACTTCATAAAACCGTTTTGTGTTTTCATGAATCGAAATAGGGTTGGGTTATACGATAAAAACAACAGGTCAGTTTTAAATTGTGTCCAATTCAAGAACAAAGTCAATTCTTATTTTACACTTTCAGCAAAAAAAAAATGGCTTCGTTTCAGTGGCCAACAACAACAAAAACTACATATTACCAAGCGAAGGCTACATTTTGAGGGGAATGAACTATTTGAAGCTTAGCTAGCAATAGTGCAACTTTACCTGAAAGGTATTGCTCCTGCCTGAACTTCTCAACAGCTCAAGAGACTGTTCGGCCGATGTTCCTCGCTAATTCTTAAGGGCATGCATTCTACAACCTGATTGGTTTGCATACCAAATATTGATTGGAACATGAGAAAGCATCGATTAGTATTTTAGGAGAACAGCAGCTGAAAAATCAAGCCGTCACGAGCGCTTGTGTCAAAAACGTTTCCGACAAGCTTTTTATAAAGACAATCATGAGAAATTTACAATCCGAAACAACCTGCATTAGCATTCACACGAAATTTGGCGTTTGTTTACAGAGAGTCGTTCCTTTTCATCACGAAACCTTTAACAAGAATTAAAGATTTTCAGATATGAAGATAATGGTAGAAATTGACAATATGAAATTACGTTGTTTCCTTAAGAGTTTACATTAAGATTAGCGTTCGGCTTTTATTAAACTTTTAACTGTAATTGCGTGGGGGACTCTGTAAAGTGCAGAAACGGACGGCGGACGGCGGACGGCGGACGACGAAAAAAATTAAAAAATTATAAAAATAAATTTTAAAAGATAGAAATGATAATAACATAAAAAATAATAATTAAAATGAAATAAATGAAATATTAAAAATCACATCACTTCTAGTCGAAGCATCTTCGGATCACTGCGCTGGAAACTCGTCGAAATTGCTTGGAAAGTTTTGAAAAGTGCAAAAAGAATGTTTCGTATTAAATTCATTCTCCAAGCACTTATGTATTTATCTCTTTATCTGTCTTATTCTTGAGCTTATAATAATACAAAAGTTTCTCACTAAAGACAGTGCTTGGATAATTTTCAGAAGGCTTCGTTGCACAAATACTATTCCGGCACTCGTGGTTAATCTCTATATACTAAGTTTAGATACTAAATACTGGACTAATACCTCAAGGGAGGATTTGAACTCGAACGAACAATATATCTCTTAAACCATCTGGTTTAAGATATTTTCTTTGTAACAATTTCCACTATTTCTGTTATCTCAAACCTCTTCCTTGATATATCGGGTTTGTTTTTGTACTTGAAACAAATATATTGTACTGTAAATTGTATTTATGTATCTTGCTCCTTCTTAATTAATGAAAACATACTTATTTCTAAAGTATTTGTGCTGCTTTGGCTGAGCTCTGTTTGCTGGGACAAAAACAGACATTCCCATTTGGGATATTTTGGCCACAGGTGTGGCCGTTTTATTTCAAAACAATCAGTTAAAGATGACATTAGAAAGACAAACAAGGAAATATCCCAGCAAAGGTGGGGGGAAACCCGCCACAGCCCGCACGAGGAACGAGTGAGAGGGCAACCCCACCCGAGGCCAAAGCAACACAATACAATTACTGTAAGACAGAAGACAAATACTGGTGCCACTATGGCTGGTAAGCTAACCAGAGAAGCACAACATGGTAGCACTTCAGGTGCCTTGCCAGAATAGAACTGTGGAGTCAACTAACTGCTGCACTGCCCTTGCTAGTGCAGCTGACAAAGAACACTAAATTTTTACGTCTAATTGTATCCAAACAGGATAGCAAAATAGTAATAGTCTATAGTAAACAGGCGTACCTGCTGCCCGTCAGGAAAAAACCTCCTTTTATATTAAGGAGGAAAACCTGAACCCTCCCGAATGCAGAGCCAGGCACTTTACAACCTTGAGGGAGAAAGGTGATTATAACTGCCTTTTAAAGTTAAACTCTATAGTTAATTATGAATTATGTGAAGAAAATAAACCTGGTTGTCTATTAAGTAATTTCACCATAAAGTTTACAAAGTTGATTGGGCACTCTACCCAGTTGCTCAAATTGGGTGAGTAAGAACATTTACACATGAGTCGTTTTTGCACATTGCTATAAAAGACACAAACAGTCAAATGGATTTCTGTACTTTAGGGCACCTTACATTTAACCTTCGATCTTGGTGCATGATTTAATTGTAGTTTGATAAAATATATAAGCATGTAAACGGTATGTGCTTATAGGCCATATGTGCTCCTGCCATAGTACTTAAACATTTTTACCATGGTCCTAACAAGACAGCCACAAAAGTTAAAATTAAAACAGCAACAATTTGCAACTATAATAAAAGGAGATCAGTAAAGACTGTCGCCCTTGCAAAACAGCCTCGTGTCTCAAAAAACAGGTGCACATATCATACGATCATTAGTTTACAGAGATGAAGGGGGACTGCCGCCCTTGCAAGTCAGCCCTGTTCATCCCAATAAAACTTTAACAAAAGCATATACTTAATATAATTCCCCTGTTCCAGGGTCACGTTTGCAAGTTAAATATAGTAATTGTAATGGTCCCACCACTTTTGGCCCTTGCTCAAAAATGATGGTCCATCATTCTAAAGGAGCCATTTTTCTAACTAACAACCATGCATCAAATCAGTATTACAAACAATACGGTGCCGATTAAGTAATGGTAAGATGTCAAAGTTATGAGTTAAATATAGTTATAATAATGTTCCAAACACTTTTGGCCCTTGCTCAAAAATGATGGTTCATTATCCTAAAGAGGTCATGTTACTTACTAACAACTATACATCAAATCAGTACGAGAAACAATACAGTGTCAATGATACACGAAAGTAAGGCTTGCACACATACTACGATCAACTTGTTATATACTTCTCTGATTATCCAAGAGAATGTCTAAACAAATGGAGCTTTCAGTGAAATGATAATTATTGATGTGTTCACAAATTCCTGACTGCTGTACCCTTTGTCACCATGATATGAATGGCAAACAGTTTCTTGACCTGGATATTGGACACTTGAGCTACTGTGGGTTAAAGGAAACAACTTCCCTGTACCGCAAAACCCTGGAGGCATCCTTTGAACTCATGTTTCGACTGGGATGGAAGCCGTAACAGTTGATTGCACTGAAAAATTCCAAGTACTGACAAATACCTCCGAGTGCTGCAAAATACAGGTAAAAATTTTATGTAGCATCATATTTTAAAACAAGTGTCCACGTGTTCTTGGTCAAATCAAATTATGGAAAGCTTAAACAGTAAAACAAAAAGCCCTGGATTGAAAATACTGCAAACTAACAGATAAAATTGTATTCTCATGGTAGAGTAATCGAAGAGCAACAAGACAACTGACAATGAATAAATTCCAAGACAAAAGATGCAAAATTTTCCAATCTTTCCAATGAGTTAACTTCACTTAGTGTGATTGTCAACCAGCTGCTAATAGAGAGCAGACTGAAAGGACAAGAGATAGAGTTCCCATCCGTTGCAAATATTAGTTTAATTCTTTTCTTTTTCCTTTTGTTTTAGGGGTTAGGCAAAATAATGATATCATTGGAATAAAGTAAAGTTCTTGTCTATAGTTAACTAGAAATGTAGGTAATCAAAGTACAGGCTTTATTCTCTAGAGGCCTTCAAACACTTGCATGCAATGAGTGCTTATGTTTAACATGAATCAAGTTAAATTCAGACAGAATAGTTGAATCAATTATTGTAAATTCCAGTTTAAGAGAACAGCCATCTGTTTCCCGGCTTTTAGACTTTGGTGGCATTATGGTGTTGTGACTGATACACTCGTATCAGTTGAGATCAGTATTCTTTATATTACGAGGCTGGCAATATGTACACTGTAAAAGAGGGATTTCAATGCTTAATTAATTTGGAATACTCCCAAGGTGTACCCATATGCTTCTGTGGCAAACAACAGTATGTTTCTGCGGCAAACAGCCAGCCATGAAGCCCAAGGGGCATGAAATTGATTAGCTCAACATAATGAAAGAGCCACAGATTATATGTAATTACTAGCCAAAAATTATTGCTTGGATGCAGGAAAATACAGCAATGGCTACCCACATTCCTGTAAGCCTAACAAGTACTAAGGCAAAGGCGGGTAAAAGATAATGTGCAATAAAACATACTGAAACCACAATGACCTTGATAATAGACTTAGGGTAAATAAATATTGAACACCTAGTGGTATAAAAAGGGGGGGGGGGGGTGGGGGGTATGGGTATACCCCAAGACTAAAAAGTACTACATTTTCTAGATTAAACGCCGGACCCCGAATAAACGCCGGGTGTCCAAGCTGTATTTGAAAATAAACCCCTTAAACAATTACTAAAGGTTTAACATGCTTCAAAAATAATGTCTAAATATATTGCTGTCAAAAATAATAAATAAAAATCATTTCTGAGAAACATAGGGCTTAAACAAACTCCTGAAATCAAATAAACGCCGGCTCTATTGGGCCAAGTTTGAAATAAATGCCAGGGGCGTTAAAACGAGAAAATACGGTAAAATTATAACCAAACTTAAAATGAACTTTAATTATAAGCACTACTTTATTTAAAAAATAAAGGACAGAAGTAGTGATTCAATAATCAAATAATGAAATTAATAAATTAAAAAATAAAGAAAGAGAAAAAAAAAACAATCGAGTAATAATAATAATGATAATAATAATAATAATAATAATAATAATAATAATAATAATAATAATAATAAAAATAGAATAAAAACTTTATTAACCAATTTCTAAAAGAATTACAATGATTTGACTATTCGAATAAGAACTTTATATATAAACATATTATTTACATAATAATAAAAACAGTGTCTTTAAAAATGTAGAAAAATAGTAAAAGCGACTTCGAGAGCAATAATAAAAGAAGAACTATATATTAAAAAAAAAAAAAAAAAAAATATTCGATCTAAATTGCAGTACGAGAATTCTCTACTTGAAAGTCCATATCATAAATGTCAATGTTCCTGTTTCTCTTTACAGTTCTTGATCCCCTTAGGCAGATTAAGGCGGATCGGAGGATCGCAAATGAGACTTTTGATCTGATCCGAGACACCGTTGTTGCGTAATCCTCCCCTTTTTTTTGCGGCGATTAATTCTGCAAGCCTACTGTGATACCTCTTGCACTCCTCGCCCATTCCTCCGGTGGATGTAAACACCAATGGAGTGAAAGTTCCCTGTTCTACTTGAAGAACCCTGTCTGCGTAAGCCCTCTTCTTCTCATTCTCATGGTTACGGTATATCTGCTTGGGGGTTTGGTCCTTGTAGGAATCCGCGTTGGGGTGACACACCCTCACATCAAAGAACGCGGATCTCTGCTTCTCCCAAAACCCCCGGGCATGTATATCTAGGCGAGCATCTGGCGTTGTGTTAGCGCTGCTTGGTAGCCTCTCTCCAGTCAGTTCTTGAAGGACGGGCTCTATTTCGACATCATTACAGACCATCTTAAGCAAGTCAGCCTCGAGGTCACGGAGTTCATTATGGCGCTGAATTATGAATCCGCCTCTCCTACAAATCGTTGCATGATCGATTGTAAAGGCGTCACCGCACACGCACACTGTCGGCTTGTCGTCAATTTCCCAGTCGTACCTGAGCTTTACAGCATCTCGGAACTCGCCTTTATTCAGGTTGTAGCCCATGTCCTTTAATGGGAGGACCGTGAGCCAGTTAGAAGCACCTTTCTCGGTTGCGAGATCAATGGCTCGTTGTGTCTTCTGAGGTAGAGACTCCCTGACATTGCCAAGCCTAGTCTGAAGCGCTTCGTTGGTTTCTCTTCGCACGCACTGCTGTAGTGTCTTGACAGCAGTATCAGCCGGTGTTTCAT
>NC_135758.1:7351622-7380621 GCF_052425735.1 Oculina patagonica | reverse complement strand
ATCTATTTAATTAAAGGGACTGTGTCACGGCTGAGTAAAGTTTATTTTATTACGTTTTGCCAAATAGTCGGTATGATTAATATGAAACTTAATTTTGCAAGGAAATTACTTTTACGGATCTAAATGATAAACCGTTGCTTTATTACAACCAAATACGTCTCTTGGGTGTTATATTTTAAAGTTACAATTCAAGCAAACGAGAGTGACGTTGAAAACTGTTCAGCCCAACAGTATTTTAAAAACCCACTCCGTTTCAGTCGTCTTCACTTTTGGCCATCCGTGCCTTCTTTTGTATTTGCTGTGTTTTTGGAGTGTTCTTTCACTGTTTTAAGCGGTTAGTTTTATATTTCGCTGAATTTGATGGCTCATTTTCCATGCCTCTTTTTGAAGCCTCCCCTTCCCACCCCTCCCCCCCACCCTTCGCATTAAGTCAGCACATTTTTCTTTCCTGAGTGTGTGAGATCGACACCCGTTGCATGGATGAAGCACATTACTAAGAACGTGCCTCATTTGTTGGGCGTTTGATCATTGAAAACCTCGTACAAGAAGAACTGCCATTGGTTAGAACAAACCTTCGTGGGAATTTTAAACAAAATGGGAGAAAAGTTTTTTATGGCAAGTAAGAAGAAGTGAAAGTTCAAGTGAATGTTCTTTGGCTGTGTATTCACTTATGTCCAGAATTGAACGCAAGTACTGTTTAATGAGTACTCCATGTTTGTCTGTGTTCTTTGACTTTTTCATATTACTTCATATTAGACAGATTTTGGTGTGTTTTGGTAAACTTTTATTAATGAGGACACTTTGTGATGCCTGTCATGAGGAACGTGCATCTCATTAGCGTTCAATCCTGGACATATCTGGTTTACTTACTTATTTTTTACTGATTGTTCAATTAGTTGTGTCAAGTAAGAGGCTGGTTATGTAAGAGAGGCGTGAGGGGGCTAACGGGAAGAAAATGGCGACGCCGCTGGTTTTCAACTGACCGTGATGGCAGGCTCTACTACTATCAGAAAAACAACAACACCATGCCTAGAGGGTAGGTATCTGTTATCATTACCAAATAAGATCCCTGTTTGCTGGCCAAAGATCGCGTGGTTGTCACTTTTAAAGAAGTTGATCCTTTAAAAAAAAAACATACACCTGCGTAACGTTCAGGCCAAAAACACCGCAGTCTACATTGCGAAATCTTTAGTGTTTTTTACAGATTGTGAAGGTGTAAGAGGAAAGGTTTATGGCTTTTCCAAAGACGCGATTATCTGCGCTCTGACAAATTTCGTTATCCACAGCCAAAATGACTTAACGCTAAGACCCTTGTTTGTGGTCTGACCGGGTTTGAACCCGCGAGCGTCCCTTCTTAAACGCGGCAACCATTGACAAAAGAGACTCGATTGGTAGCAAAAGCCAATCAGATTCAACGATCAGTTAACTTCTACTAGGCCGCTGTACATAAACTCGATAGCAGTCAGGATATCAAGCTTTCACATTCTAAAGCACTGTTATAATTTTATCTAGCTCCCCCTACCTATATAATCAAATTAATCAATAAACTATAATCTAATCACTTCCCCCGGTGTGTATTATTTACTACTACGTGCCACTAATCCAGTTAGTGCACCCATTGCAAAAGTGACATTCAAGACATTGGCATAGAAATAGACCGATAACACGACTGAATCATATTGGACACGTGCACGTGAATGTGTTATGACTGCGAATCCTTACATAAACGCGATCAAGATAAAATGAGGGATTATATGGACAGGCGGGCTAGCCCATCTAGCCGGGTTAGCTCACCTACTTGGGGCCCACCTCCATGTAAACATGCCCTTATTATCACAGTTCTTGAGTTAGAGTATCTGTTGTTCTGACGTTTATGTAACAAAGGTATTACGTACCCTGTCTCTAAAAAGCGCCCTCTTTATTCAAAAAAAGCTTGAGCTACCAAAAGTAAATTAGCGCTCGGCAGTATGTCTGTAAACTTCAAGATGTAAATAGCCCTCTTCATTTTCTTTTGCCTCGACGTGAGGAGATTGTACATAACTACGACTTAAGATCCGGCACAAGTCGTAGCACCATCAAGCCTTGCAGAACGAAGCGTTCTCAGGACTTCGTCACTTTTCGATATTAACCTCGAACTAGCTTGTTTATAATAGAACTTTTTATTGTATATATATTGTAATTAATAGTTTATGTTTATACCTTGTTTTTTACTCTGTAATTCAGTTATTAATACTGCAATGAGTGTCTATTAAACATTATTATTTATTTATTTATATATTTATTTATTTACTAGATCGAGTCATTGCGGTAAGCTATGCGATTTAACACGTAAGGCTCCTCTCAGAGTTGGTTGTGTTCTTAGATTTATAGATCTCGATGTGATTATCGCCGTTCAAGATCAGCCTCCTTCACAACAAGACATAAACAGCGCATGCTTTAATGTGGTGACACCCACACGGACCTACGAGCTGATGGCACACGATGAACAAGAAAAACTAAGGTGCGATGAGTTTTGTTTTTCTCTGGTATTTTTTTAAAGAAAATAAGGGCTGTCTTAAAGGGACTGTGTCACGGCTGAGTGAAATTCATTTTTTAAAGCTTTACCAGGTACTTGCCATGAAACGTAATATTTGCAGAGAAATTATTTCTATGGATCAAAATGACAAAAAATAGCTTTATTGCAGTCCGGTGAAATGTGTCAACCGTGCGTTACAATTTAAAGTTACAAGCAAACAAGACTTACTTTGAAAACTGCTTAAAGCCCTCGCAATCCGTTACAATCTTTGTCACTTTTGACCATCCGTACCTTCTTTTGTATTTGCTGTGTTACTGAAATGTTCCTTCACTGTTTTAGGAGGTTATTTTTTTACATTTTACCCAATTTGATGGTCATTTCCAATGCCTAAATTTGGCTATAATCCGTGACACAGTTCCTTTAATTTGTATTTATGAGGAAATCAAGTAACACTCAGGCCCCGGTTGTTCAAAGGGTGGATAAGTGTTACTGAAAACATACTACGCTATCCACTGGATAGTGATTTATCCCGTAGATAGCTTTATCCACCTTTTGAACAACTGGGGCTAGATTTCAGTTTGCAGTTCAAAATGTTTTAAAAATTGAAGGTGGCTCTAAATCCCCTCCACAGATTTGTTTTTCATGGTATTTAACATGCTGATTCCAATTTCATAATACAAAAGGAGATCACAGATAGTGTTCGAGTTACAACCACTTAAAGCTAAAATTAAGCATGTTTCCTTAAAGCAAGTTGTAGTGTTGCTATGGTAACCTTTTTTGTCATGAATTGACCACTTTTTATTTACCAATGATTGTGCATTCGTTTGATACCATTATTGTAGCGTCAACTGATAAAGAATTGTAGTATTGATCCGTCAAAGTAGAAGTACGTACTGCAAAAATGTCAGCCACCTCAATAAACACAGGAATGAATCAGGCCGATCTGAGATGATTTATTGATATCGATTTCATGTAAACAGTCCGTTGCCAAAAATTTTCGCCTGATGTTGTTTCTTTGTTGTAGGTGGATCAATGCTTTGGATTATCTGCGGCATTGGAGAAACCGCTTGGCGTCTTGTAACGAAAACTATTAAACCACAAGTGCTATGGCTGGTTCCTAGTGTCGTGAAATGGATATTTGTGTCGGTGGAAAAGATACGAGAATGCTCGTTGTCTCTTTTAGCGGTGTAACGCCAATCTTTTCACCCATCAAAGTATCTTTTAGGGTTGCAGGAGTAGAAACAAACAAACAAACAAACCAAAAACGTCGTCATATTGTGTTGGTGGTTTAGATCGATAAGACATGGAATCTTTAAAATATCTTCCTTGATAGAAGCACTCCATAACAACGACTTTCTCGTCATTTCGTCATAAAGGTCTATAGAGCGCCTGTCTGCATGTTTGTTGATGGGGTTCAAAGGGGTCATATAGCTTGGGGGCACTTTTATTGGTTTAAATTTTCTGACGGGCATCCCCGTCCCTTAAACATGGAAGTGCCCTCTCCGGGGTTAAGCGCTATAATCCTTAGGAAACGGTCATGCATGCGGTTTGAGAAAGGGTGTTACCAACTTTGCCAATATCGAAAAATCGCATTTAAAAGTAAACGGGATATTCGATAAAAACCGCACTAAAGTGCATGGATTTTTTTACATTTAGGAAAAAGTTCATTTACGCAGCAAATATTTTAGATAAAAAAATAAATTTATTATGCATTCTTACTGATACGCAAATCTTGTTTTCTAATCAGTCAAGAAAAGAAGCGATTATTTTCTGGCAAAATTATTAATGAAGTACATAACGAAGAGAATCCAATCAGAAAATCAAATAGCACGAACACATCAGGACGTAAAATTTAAAAAGGTGCTTTAACCTCTGACTAACAACATACATCGTGTAAAAACCGAGGCATTGTATTGAGGAGTTAGCTCCTGTTTACTCTAACCCGGGTAAATTTGAAAACGCATCTTTTTTTTCTCCGGATAGGCCAACCGCTCACACTTAAACGGCGTTTCTGTCACCGAAAACAGAGCTTTTCATAAACGCTCTACAAAGTGGAGACATTTGAAAACGCACTAGAGGGGAGGGGTAGAGGATACTCCTGTAATTTTAGGAAATGCATGTGGTTCTTAAACCCTTGCCCTATTTAAGAATAAAAATCGTAAACTGGTACCATTTTTAATGCCTCAGAAATGACACCCTTCAAGGGTAAACGATAACTGAGAATTATGTGAACTGGTTGTTCTTTCTTTTTTGTAGCATAGAAGTTTAACGGGTACTTTAGTTTTAACAGACCATATCTTTTACGTTTAGCCGGGCGTTTACCTATTGAAATTTTAACTGATTTACCTATTGAAATTTTAACTGGTTAAAAATGGGAGTCTAAATTTTGGCCGTCAATGGAAGATATACAGTTATAAAAAGCAAAAAAGTTCCTTTTGCTAGCTACGATGTTGTGTTTCTAGAAACAAATTTGTTTTGCAATTTGCATGTCATAGTTCTACAAATGGTAACATATTTTTCCATTATTATTATTTTCATTATAGAAGGAATAAATTTGTACACATAGAGCGATTTCACTTTAGTTTGACGGTGTTGCCAATCGTATGCCATGAAATTCGATAACTACCGTCCCCTTCCCCGCAAAAAAACAAAAACAAAACAAAACGCAGAAGCAAAAAATTTAATACCAGCACCCCTCCCCGCCCCTCCCCCCCCCCCTCCCTGTCTACCGTGTACGTATTTCAAAGCCCATGGAATTCTATGTAGATTTTGTGCTTTATGACAGATATACAGTGATGTAGCTTTTTTCAATAGCCACTGTTGTGGAGCGTCTTTCGCTCTTTACTCGTATGTGGTTTTAGTTTGTATTAAAGTGTATTTAATCTTAAATCGATATCAAATCAAACTTCTAGATCTCTGAACATAACGATATGAAATAAAAAAATTGAGCACTACCGTCAAAAAATCCTTGGAGAACTCTTAAAATATATGCTTGTTTTGAACAAATGAACAATTTTAATTTGCTTTTAACCCTTTCAGTGCTAAATTTCTCCAAAAACAGGGTTTTTTTCTACCGTTAAACCGTAAAATTTTTGATGCTACGATCCTGAATTTCCCTTAACTTTGCTTAAAAAGCACTTTTCCACAATGCAGCAAGATTTTGATGAAGATTCCATTGAAAAATGTACAAAATTGTACTTTGGTGCATGCGCATAAGCCTAAATTTGGACTTCCATTAGACCAAAAAAGTTTTGATTAAAACATTGGTAAACCCTGTCAAGAGGACCTCGATCTTTTACAGGTGTTTTGGCCTTTTTAAGCACCGATTTTGCACTAAAAAGTGATTGACTTTTTCTCGATTAGCTCTGTTAGGATGCGACCGATACACAAATTAAAATGAATAGTTCTTTGAAAAGGTCAAACCTAGCTCTATCAGATGCTTATCACCAAAATCTGCTGACTTTTAAATTGATGACGTCACAAGTGGTTCATTGACTGCTCCTCCAAATGTCGACAAAAGTCGACTTTAGCACTGAAAGAGTTAAAGCGCTTTCAATTTCAAAGGCATTGTGGTTGTCGATTGTGGAGCAAAAAAAAAAGAGCCAGACTGTCTTGTTAACCGAATGTTATTGGGCTTACAAATCGCTTAGTTAAACTCACATTTACTTTTACAAAACGTATTTTAAGCCATGCACTGATTTTCCAGAAATCGCTGGTGGAATTTCGATTTTTTTTAAACCAGGTACGCTTGCGAAGAAATTTCTTTGCCGATCAGGATCTCGCCATGAAGGGCCCCCGCGTCTGTTTGAAAAGAAGAAAAAGAAAAACATCGAGGGCTTTAAGATTAAATTAAACCACACAAGACATTCTCTTGCACGTTTATTTGATTTAAACATGGTCGAGAAGATTTTACAGTTTTGCAATTATAAGCAGCTAAAACGCCTTGCTCTTAATTTAAATTACGTTAACATCAGTCCAGACTAGACTACCGTCAACTGATTTAAAAGTAATACTGACACTCAAAACTTAGTGCTTCAGGACACCCTTAATTTTCTCTCTCTTTACTCTGCTAGATCGTTATATGTACCTCTTCTAGATACTGGTATTGTATTTCTTGAGAAACAAAAATCAAATCGTATTTATTTCGTTTAGAGCAAGGGTACATCTATTTCAGCATTTATGCTTTTTATGTGTGGCAAAAACGTTAACGTATTCCAAACCCAAAAACCTTGTGTCAACAAACAGTTTCTCCCTACTGGTCTCTAACAATTATTGTAGTTAGAACAGAGAGAATTTATTCACTCCTTGTTGACCAAATTCCTTCATTCTCACGACCCCGTCTTTGTTTTTTTTTTTTTTTTTTCTGGTGCGGTTGACAGCAGCGAAATATAGAGGCATAGAAACTTGGCAAAGTCTGGTGCATGCGTTTTTGAAGAAAGGCGAAAGGCACGAGTACCTTTAGGCATTCAAACTACTCAATGTAGTTATCATTAACTCGTTGCCTGTTCACGGCATAAAACTACAAGAGAAAACAAAATGAAACAAAACTTGCCCAACACCGTAATGATACAAACTAAAATGCAATCAAAGTACTCATCCAAATTTTGCCGTGTTGCAGAAGTCTTCTTAGGTTAGTTAGGTCCACGTTGTCCTACTACACAGATTTATATTTATTTAACAGTAAATTACTTGCAATTAAATTGGAACGCAATGGCTTTAAACTAATTCTGCATTAAACGCTTAAAACCGGTTTACTCTACCATTTGGTGACAAGACCTGCAGGGCAGCTACATAAAAGCGCCTCTATGGCAAGGAAAAAGATGGCGGCTGTACATTTTACCACAATACCTTGCGAACATAACCCAATCAATAAGCATATAGAAAGCCTTATGTTTTTTTTCGGAATTTGTCCCTGTGCAAACAACATCGTGTATGCGAGGTTTTTAGATCTTTACTGTGCGTTTGTAGGGTGTTTATGTCCTCAAAATTATAGGTAAATGTACCAATCGTTATCCTTTTCCATCGGTTCAGATGCTTTTACTGTTGTAGAGGCAATCAGTTGTGAAAGAAAGTAGATAGCAATTTTATTCATTGAGATCGCGGGTTGTTTTCTAGGCCAATGCCAGCCCGCAGGTATAATGTTCTACCTTATTGTTACTTATTTTCGCGGGACTTAATTTTCGCGATTTTCGCGATTTTCAAAAAATCGCGAAATTAAAGACCCGCGAAAATTAATTCTAAACGATTTCTATTGTATTTTTATGCTAATTATGTATTTTTGGCCAAATCGCGAAAATTAAGGCTCGCGAATTATTCCTGTTCCATTTTCGCGAAATTAAGTACCCGCGAAAATAAGTAACAATAAGGTAGTTCCAAGAACTCTCTCCAACAGTGGCCCGTTAAAAAAATCAAAAAATCTAAACTGTCGCTAACTCTACAAACTGTGTTGATTCTAAAGCGCTCCGCTTTATTCCATATGCGTAAAATGAAGCAAGTACCTTATTTGGTTCCTAAGCATTAGTTTAAATTTCTAAACATAGATCCTAAGTTACACACTAGAAATTACCCTACGTTACGTGACACGTAAGGAAACGGCGACAACAAGTGTCATGGAATGTTGCACCTGAGGCGTGTCAGTTCACAACGTAAGCAACGTGGGCACCATACGCAGTGATTTGCTGCCATTTAGTGTAGTAGCCTCCCCAACCGTAGTGTAAAAATAGCTCGTAGTGATACTCATCCTTCCAGTCGCCGTCTTCGCAGACATACTTGTCTTTCTCTCCCCACCACCATCCAGTTTTTGTGTCTCTGCAATCACGTTCACGATATCTACTGTGGTTTTTCTTGTATCGCGTAGCGACAACAAACTGCCTGGACCCACCTTCCGATTTAATTTCAAAGACGACAGGAAAGCCTCTATCTAGCTGCTGAACACTTTGGGATTCAATCAAGGATTTGGATCCATGTGAAACGCTTGCACCGTTATTTCTTCTTTTGCGACTCTCCAGATAACTGACCACACGTGACATGGTTCCTTGGCGCGCTCGAAACCATGGCGCGATGAGATGCATGTTGGAAGAATAAGTGGTTCCTTTACAGTCTACTGGTTGGACCCATGGTCGAATGCTCTCCACGAAGCGTCGAACTCCATTTGTCATCCTGAGCGGTGCCTTTGTGTTACTGTCTCCGTATAATCTTGGGCTAAATTTCGAGCTGCGGCTGGCTGCAAGTCTGTCGTAATATCCAAACACTTGAGCCCAGGCTACGGGACCGCTTCCACTGTGGCAACCGCCACAGCATATGTGTTGATCATAGTCCGGGAAATCTTTTTCAGAGGGAACAGATACTTCAGACACGGTAGACCAGGAGGAACGCTGTGACCGTTTGGAATGTAAATTGATTGCAAAGTGTTTCCTCGCCACTTCGTTATTCCCTTCATTTATGTCGACCACAAATCCAATTTCGCGCCACTGTAAAACGTTTCCCACGAACGTCCGGTTGCTGTGTACTTCAAGCTTCAGGTACAACAGATGATTGGGTGCCTCCTTTATAGCAGATGGATTTACCTTGGTACTTCCGTCCGGCTTGCATACGTCGACAAGCACCTTACAGAGTTTCTGCTGCCACGGTGATCTGGGGCGCATGCGTAAGTTACCAATGTTTGTTATGTACACATCAGCAGATCTGAAACTTTCACCAAGTGCGAGTTTCGTGATGGAACCAGGCAAAAGGGCTTCTTCAGCAATATCTTTTTTCTTCTTTCCTCTTCCTTGTGAGAAAACGTCTGTGGTAGCCCAGTCTAACTTCGTCCGCCTGTATGCTGCTCTCTCTTGCCACTGGCTCTTAAAGCTATCGAAACTTTGTTTAACCATTTGGTCCAACTGACGCCAATCTTCAATCTGTTTGAAAAAAAAGGCTAGACTTAGGGCAATGCGACCGAGTAAATTTTGCATTGTCTGTCGATTAAACAAAAATGAAAAAATGTAGTTGCTTTAGGTTGCATATCTAATGAATGACTTCATGGAAACTTTGTTTTTGATTTTCTTGCTGTGCCTTTCATCAACTTACTGCAGTAGTTAAAATGGATTAATTAGTTTTAGTCAGTTTTAATTTAGTTTACGAGTCTTTTTCATGTCTCTAGGTTGGACAGGTCGTGAATACCAAATATAAAATATTCTTCATTGACCGGATTTAACTTTAGGTAGTATTTTGGTTCACTGTATTGACTGAAAGTTGTAAAAAGAATTTGGCCTTAAGGCTTGGAAAATGAGACAACGCAAATCCTCTCTTGAACAACGCTAATCAGAAGAAAAAAAGTAAAAGATTTAAAAATCGTTCACTTTTTAAAAAAAATTTATTTAAGGGAAACCGCACCTCGGCTACATCAGCCGTCCAGTTGTAACTCGCCGCCACAGCATTTCCATTGTCATTCTTACAAATAGTCAATCCCATTGGTGACAGCCGATAAAACTTCTCACACCGCTGGCCATTCTCCTGAGCCTGTTGTATGAGCACATCGGTTGGTCTTGGATCCGGGCCACTCTCTACTTTTCGGAAGTCTCCAGTTTTTTTGCCGGAAGATAACACCACGTAGTCACTTCCAGTGTCAATTTCGTAGTAGGCAACGTAGTTTGGGTCAAGGTCCAGCCGATAGATTGGACGAGTGGTGCCTCGGTCATCAGATACATTGACTCGGGTGAGGTCTTTAAAGTCCCGATCAAGGTCACTGAGCTCCACTATGGAGTTCAGGACCTCATACGGCAGCTTTAAGGCAGCCAACTGGAACGCCAAAACGATGATGATGGTGGAAAGAAACAGGAAGGTTTGTGGCCTTCGCGTCATTTGTCTGGTGGCAACCTTTTGGATCAGAGAAACAAAAGTAAATTAAGGGAAAAGTAAATAACGGTTGAATGTGCGGATAACTAAATTGATCAGTGAATGCGTTGATGGTGAAGACGTGGAGAAGTTAGCGCGTGGATGGGGGGGGGGGGGGGGGCAGTGGATGTGAATATGCGGGAATGGTTTAATGAGTGGATGCGTATATGCATGGATGCGAGAAAGAGTAGGAGAGTAGACAGGTAGAGGCGGCAATAAAGACTAAATGGGTGACGCGTGTATGGAAAAGACGTGGATGTGAATGTGCGTGGATGGCTGAATGGGTGGATGAGTGGAAGGGTGAACGAGTAAATGAGGAAATAAATGCGTAGATGCGTGGATGGTTGATGCCTAGATACGTAGAGTCGTAGATTCGTGGATAGGTGGACACGTAAATGCGAGGATGGTGAAGCCGTGGAGCCTTTAAAGCGTATCTGCGTGGATGGGGGAGCTGTGGGGGAGATGAAATATGCGATGGTGGGTGGTGAAGGACCGATACATGTATGCGTGGATGTGTGCATGCGTGGATGAGACAATGAGACAAGTGGAAAAGACAATGACTGAACGGGTGGATGACTAAATTGCTCAATGGATACGTGGATGATGAAGACGCGGAGCTGTTGATTTGAATATCCGTGGATGGCTGAAAAGATAGATGATCCGAAGAGTAGATGGGTAAATGAATGGATGAACGCGTGGATGCCTAGATGTGTGAGTGGTCGATGCGTGGATGAGAGGATGGTGAACAAGTGGAGCCATGGTTGCGTATATGCGTGGATGGGGTAGCTGCGGATGTGTAAACGCGTGAATGCCTGAATTGAATTGGTTGATGAACGAAAGGGTGGATAAGTAAATGAGTGGATAAATGCGTGGATGCGTGATGGATGGGTGGATGTGTGGATACTTATGTGCAAGGATTCACAGGAAAGTCGACGAGTGGATAGAGCAATGACTTAAAGAGTGGATGACTAAATTGATGAGTGGATGCGTGAACACGAGTATGCGTGGATGGTGAAGTTGTGGAGCTGTTGATGTGTTTAGCGTGGATGGGAGAGTGGTGGATGTGAATATGCGTGGATGCCATGATTGAATGTGTGGATGAGCGGAAGAGTGCATCAGAAAATAGGTGGGAATGCGTGGATGCCTGGATAAATGTGTGGTTGCGTGGATGTGTGGATGCGTGGATGTGTATATGTGTGGTAGCGTGGATGTGTAGATGTGTGGGTGGTGGGTGCGTAGATGAGTGAATGTGTCGATGTGTGGTTCCGTGGATGTGTGGATGCGTAGAAGTGTGGTTGCGTGGATGTGTGGATGCGTAGAAGTGTGGTTGCGTGGATGTGTGGATGCATAGAAGTGTGGTTGCGTGGATGTGTGGATGCGTAGAAGTGTGGTTGCGTGGATGTGTGGATGCGTAGAAGTGTGGTTGCGTGGATGTGTAGATGAGTGGATGCTTTGGTGCGTGGGTGCGTGGATGTTTAAATGCGTGAATGTGCGGTTGCGTAGATGCTGCGTGCGTGCGTGTAGATGTGTGGATGCTTGGATGCGTTGGTGCGTGGATGCGTAGATGCGTGAATGTGTGGATTGTGATTGCGTGGATGTGTGGATGCGTGGATGCGTAAATGCTTGGATGAGTGGAAGCCTGGATACGTGGATGCATGGATGCTTGGATGCGTGGATGCTTGGATGCGTAGTTGCGTGGATGCTTCGATGCGTGGATGTGTGGATGCTAGGATGCTTGGATGCGTCGGTGCGTGGAAGCGTAGATGCGTGAATTTGTGTATGAGTGATTGCGTGGATCCGTAGATGCGTGGATGCTTGGATGTGTGGATGCGTGGATACTTGGATGTGTGGATGCTAGGATGCGTGGATGCTTAGATGCGTCGGTGCGTGGATGCGTAGATGCGTGAATTTGTGTATGAGTGATTGCATGGATGCGTGGATGCGTGGATGCGTCGGTGCGTGGATGCTCCGATGCGTCGATGTGTGGATGCTTGGATGCGTAGTTTCGTGGATGCTTGGATGCGTCGATGCTTGGATGGGTAGTTGCGTGGATGCTTCGATGCGTGGATGTGTGGATGCTAGGATGCGTGGATGCTAGGATGCGTGGATGCTTGTATGTGTCGGTGCGTGGATGCGTAGATGCGTGAATTTGTGTATGAGTGATTGCATGGATGCGTGGATGCTTGGATGCTTGGATGCGTGGATGCTTGGATGCGTGGGTGCGTGGATGCGTAGATGCGTGAATTTGTGTATGAGTGATTGCATGGATGCGTGGATGCTTGGATGCTTGAATGCGTGGATGCTTGGATGCGTGGGTTCGTGGATGCGTAGATGCGTGAATTTGTGTATGAGTGGATGCCTGGATGCGTAGATGCGTGGATGCTTGGATGTGTGGATGCGTGGATGCTTGGATGCGTCGGTGCGTGGATGCGTGGATGCGTCGATGAGTGGATGCGTGGATGTATGAATGTGTGGATGCATAGATGCGTGAATGTGTGGATGCGTAGATGCGTGGATGTGTGGATGTGTGGATGCGTAGATGCGTGCATGTGTGATTGCGTGGATGTGTGGATGCGTGGATGCGTGAATGTGTGGATGCGTAGATGCGTAAATGTTTGGATGAGTGATTGCGTGAATGTGTGGTTGCGTGGGTGTGTGGATTCTTGGATGCGTGGATGTGTAGATGTCTGGATGCGTGAATGCGTGGATGTGTGATTGTGTGGATGCGTGAATGCGTAGATGCGTAGATTCGTGAATATGTGGATGTGTGAATGCGTAGATGCGTGAATGTGTGATTGCGTGGTTGCGTAGATGCGTTAACGTGTGGATGTGTGATTGCGTGGAAGCGTGGATGCGTGGATGCGTAGATGCATGAATGTGTGGATGCGTGTATGCATGGATTCGTGATTGCGTGGTTGTGTGTATGTGTGGATGCGTTGATGCGTGAATGTGTGGATGTGTGATTGTGTGTGGATGCGTGATTGCGTGGATGTGTGAATGTGTGGATGCCTAGATGCGTGAATGTGTGGATGCGTGAATGTGTGGATGTGTGATTGCGTGGATGTGTGATTGCATGGATGTGTGGATGCGTAGATGCGTGAATGTGTGGATACGTGGATGCGTATATGCGTGAATGTGTGGATGTGTGATTGCGTGGATGTGTCGATGCGTGAATGTGTGGATACGTGGATGCGTAGATGCGTGAATGTGTGGATGTGTGGATGCGTGAATGTGTGGATGCGTGAATGTGTGGATGCGTGATGGCGTGGATGTGTGAATGTTTGGATGCATAGATGCGTGAATGTGTGGATGCGTGGATGCGTGAATGTGCGGATGTGTGGATGCGTGAATGTGTGGATGCGTGAGGGCGTGAATGTGAATGTGTGGATGCATAGATGCGTGAATGTGTGGATGCGTAGATGCGTGGATGTGTGGATGTGTGATTGCGTGGATGTGTGGATGCGTGGATGCGTAGATGCGTGAATGTGTGGATGCGTAGATGCGTGCATGTGTGGATGTGTGATTGCGTGGATGTGTGGATGCGTGGATGCGTGGATGCGTAGATGCGTGAATGTGTGCATGCGTAGATGCGTGAATGTTTGGATGAGTGATTGCGTGAATGTGTGGTTGCGTGGGTGTGTGGATTCTTGGATGCGTGGATGTATAGATGTGTGCATGCTTGGATGCGTGGATGCGTGAATGTGTGGATGCTTGGATGCGTGGATGCGTAGATGCGTGGACGTGTGGATGCGTGAATGTGTGGATGCGTGAATGTGTTGATGTTTGGATGCTTGGTTGCGTAGATGCGTGGATATAGGGTAGACATTGGAAAAGACATAGAGTAAGCGAGTGGATAAAACGTGGACGCGTGTTTGCGTGTATGTGTGGATGGTGGAGGCGTGGAGCTGTGGATGGGTAAGCAGGCTTAGATGACTGAATGAGTGGATGAATGGAAGGGTGAATGAATAAATAAGTGGACAAATGCGTGGTCGTGTTGGCGCGTGGGTGCGTGGGTTGTGTATGTAGAAAAGCGTGGATGAGCGGATGAGTGGAAAAGGGAATAAGCAGATGTGTAGATGAATGAATAAAAGAGGAGTGAATGAAATAAAAATTTAAAAATGAATGAATGAATATATGAATATAGAAAAATATGAATATATAAATATATGAATATATAAATACATGAATGCATCGCCATACATTAATGAAAACAGATATGAATTATGAATGAAAATGAATGAATTCTGCGAGCACAATTTTAATTTTAACCCTTAGCTGACACGCAGAAACAGTGTTACCAAATGAATGGTATCGGAAATTAAATTTGGTGATTTTAACCCTTCGTGGTCCGTCCACTGTCGCTTTTGATGTTTTCTTTTTTGTTCGAAAGCCATAGTTCGACTTTGTCTGAGTCGCGAGGAATTCAATCTTTCTTTTTTTTCTTCAAGGAATCGATTTCTGCCACAAACGCAAAAAGCCGAGCCTTGCAAAACCATCGCCGGAGTGACTCTAGATTCTTCGGATAGTAAACAGAATAACAAACCCTCACCTTTTTCGCGCTGCCGAGTAAATGATGTCTTAATTCTTGATCTAGATTTGAAACGATAAAATACCACCGTAGATAATGCTCCGCTAGTTCTTCTTAGTCAGGCTCTGATTAACTCTACACGAGGGAACAAAGAACAACTCAATTAATGAGAAACCTATGACGAAAAAAATGAACTTTTAACATGTTAAAGCTGTCTTGTTTACATGACGGTTTATCGCTGACAAAAGAAATTAGTTTTTTATTCATGGTAATGTAAACATAATAGTGAAAATGTTGTTAAAATAAAATTTGGTAAATCAAAGAATTAGCGATTTTAGCTGAAACTTCGATTTTGTATTTATTTAAAATAAGACTACGAGACCGAGCCTGAGAGAATAGTCAACAAAGAGTAGCCGAGTTGACTATCGCTCATAGAAAGCGAGCGCGAGTATTCTTATTGTTTTAGTAGACACTGTAGCATGCCGATTTGTTTTTTTGTGTGTGCAATAATTATACCTTGAAGCAATTTTTCGCGTAAAGAAAACCGGCCGTCGCAGTTGAGTTATTTGCTTTCGAATTTCTAAATATACCTTCCTGTTATACTCTGACATAATATTTATTGTATTAAGTTTATTGATAATTGATACAGAGTACGTTAATTAACAACGGTTGACGTTATACGGTCGCCGTTTGGACTGTTTGCCTTTCGCATAATAGGCTGCAGCAAATCAAATTGAGTTCCGTCGACGAAGCTGCAGTTTGAAACCTTAAAGAGCGGTTAAATGTAATTTTTCCGATAACTCTGGTCGCTGTGAATATTAAATTTTATAGCATAAAATTTATTAACAACACTAAGACAGCACAATAAGTTAAACTGCGGTGTTTTGTCTACGATTAAGTTGAAATTACCGTCGGCGTTAGTTGTTTTCAAAAATCGTTCATGCTTAACCGTTAAATTATTTAGTGACTTGTTTTTATCCACATTTCTTTTATGTCGTTTGAAAGGTAAAAAGAAGCGTTAACTGACTTTGACTTTTAAATTCACAGTTTAGACTGTCAAAGGAAGAAAATTGTGCTGTCACTAAAGACCACCACCTAATATGTATATTTAAAACCCGTATTCGCCCCGAGGAGACACTTATCATGATAACATGAAAAATACATCATCTTAAAACTTGCTTTCGTGCAAATGAATTTATTAAAAGATGGAACTCGATCAATAGATCATACAGGGTTTCACATCATCAAACATAAATCTGAAATATTTTTTCATATATAGAATTTTTCATGTTTTTTTTTTGCGTCATTCGCGCCTGAAAGGAAAGATGCAATCCATAGCAGAATGCCCAGTGCGATGGCTCGTTGAGATACTGCTTCAGTAGCTTTTTGTTTGCTTGCGGCAACTCTTGGATCCAGAAAAGTATAGTTCATCAATTAAATTCACTTTGTACGTAAACTTTGTAGATTGAATATTGAAAACTTGACTCGCCAGAAGGTGTAATATAGATTTACAAGGGTTTATACTGACGTTGGAGTCAATTATTTCCAATATCCGCATATTGTTATCAGCACGTCGTTTGACTGTTCATTTTTTTTTTCTTGGCAGTTTTTCCGGTCAAACGCCTGTCTTGCAGCATGGAAAAAATAACTTAATACCTCTTTGTTGAGTCCTTACAACAATCAGTCAATTTGCGCATAGTCCAACGTCTAAGCGAACTGAACAAATAATTAAACGGCAGGGAAAAATCAACTGAATATTAGAGACACCAAATGTCTGAATGGGAAGAATTTTCTTGGAAATAGTAACGCCTTAGCTTTTTTAAAATACCTCAATATATATGCTATTAAAACTGATAAGCATGCAGTTTTCTGACCTGTGGACTAAATGTTGAACAGTGTTACAATGCGCGGTCCTGACGAAAAGGTCTAACAAAGAAAATCTTGCTTACCTTTTTTGAGGCTTAAAACTGGACGGAAAAACTGATGGGAATTACCTTTAGTGTAAAAAAATAACGCGATGATCGGTTGATAAGTTTCACTGACTTAGGAAGAGATAAGGTTTGTAACATGAAAAAGTCTTAACTCTGGCTTGTTTAACTATGTTTACATATGCAAATAAAACGAAGCTTTGACTTAGGGTGACGGTGCACAGTTCTTTACTGATAAACATTTCCGTCGTTAACAGCGCTCGTAATTTCTTGAAATTACTCTACTAGTTATTTTACTAGCTTACTAGCTTTTACTAAGGGCCTCTTCACATGAGCCCGGTTTACGAGCTGTCTCAGTTACCAGGACGGATTTTGGCCTCTGTTCATATGGAAAATTTTAGCCCGGTTGACGGGGATAAAATTCAAGAAACGAAGGCAAAATGGCGACACATAAAGTTGCATCTTTCGCGACTATCGTAGCTTTATTGACCCATGTAACTTTATTAATAAAGCTTATTCGCATATTTCTGAAGTGGAAATATATACAAGGCAAAATTAAACCATTTGGACCGCCCAATAACGAAAGGGAAGCTATTTTCTCAAAAAAAGTTGCGTCCCGGCGACCGGGCTGGAGCGTTCATATGGGAAAATATTCTTCCCGGTTGTCGAGATCTCGGTTGCAGAAACCGAGATATCGGTAACCGGGCTGGCCCACCTTCTCATATGAACACATCCAAAATTTTACAAGAAAATAGGAGTAAGCCGAGATCTCGGTAACTGGGCCAGCCCGGTCAACCGGGATCATATGAAGAGGCCCTAACTTACTACTTTTACTAACCCGGGCTGGCTCGGTTACCGGGACGAATTTTGTCGTCAGTTTACATGATAAATTTCAGCCCAGCGACCGCGATGAAATTCAAGAAACCAAACTTGCGCCACCTAAAGTTGACCAAAGTTGTATCGTTCGCGACTATAGTAGCTTTGTCGAATCGTGTAACTTTACTGATAAAGCTTAGTCGCATACTTCTGAAGTGGAATACATTCAAGGTAGAATTATGCCGTTTTGACCTCCGTGAAGCGAAAGCGAAGCTATTTCGTCAAAAAAGGGTTTCATCCCAATTACCCGAACCGGTTGCCAAGATCTGGGCTAAACCGAAATCTCGGTAACCGGGCTATACCGCCTTCTTATATAAGTGCATCGAAATTTCGGGGAAATTCGTACAAACGAAATTGAAGTGAGGCGAGACTTGAGGCCCTAATAAGCGTTTCGTAAGAACGTATACAAGTCAATGAACGCACAGACACAAATTCAGCCAAAGTTTTGCGATCACCTTTAATAGTTATAATTAATTATAGATAACCCAATGCTTAACAGACTCTTAAATCAATCTTGGCCATTGAATGTCTTAGCTATTAAATCTACCCCAGTGAAATTTTGGTTTAATTTAGAAGGTGTTCCTTTCATTTAATTAATTTGTTTTTTTTTGCAGATAGCGAAACATTTCTGCTTCAGGCAAAGTTAGGGATTTATTTGCTACAAACTAAGATATTTTTAGTTTTAAACATAGGAATATTTTGTCAATTCTTTACAAATTCTTCACACAGCGGCTTTTTAAAGGACCTTTGGAGTCTTCCAAGTTAGAAATAAATGAATTAATGTTAGTGAATTAGGTTTCACGATGTATTGTTATTGTAGCAGGAAATCAAATTAATAACGAAATAACCACCTCCTGGAATTACATACACTTTTAAGTTCAACGTTTAAAAATAAATCAATCAATAAATGAGAAAGATGAGAGGCTGTTTAGTCAGAAACCATAGAATCCATGTTTTCGTTATTATATACAGCCTAGTTTTAATAATTGAAAGCATCATCAACAATCATGAACAGTGCAAAATTTATTCGTTTGTTCCATCGCTTAAATTGAAAGTATGCAAATATATAGTTAAGAATATTAATGCAAACGCGCGCTTTCTAAAGAACTGCCCGGCCTGTTTGACGACGTAAACTGATTAAGAATAAAAACATTTTTTCAAAAATTATGTTTAATTTCTGATAAAAAAGACCTAGATTTGAAGGAGTCGTAGATTACAAGATGGACTGACTGATTATCTGCAAGGCCCGACAAAACAAACTAAACATCTTGTAAGACAGCATGGAGGGTTGTCAACATTTTAAGAATTGAAACAAACTGAACTATCTCAAGCGACATTTATTTTACAAATCTCTGTTCTTTCTGGTTTTCTGTCAGTTGAAAGTTTTATTTTACTCTTAATCTGATTGCCTCCTTTTGTATTTATTTCAGTACTTTTCTTTTTTAGACATAACAAGCAAATTAATATGCAAGTGACGATTCATCATAAACCACAGCGGAAGTATTTAGCTTCGAATCATCTCGAGAGTTTGCCTTTATTTCGTCGTTAGTTCACATTCGTTTTTCAGCGAAATTTCTGCTTTGAACACAGAATGTTAATACCACTGCATGTTTCTGTCGAATACCTAATCGTCTTACGCACAAATCTACGTAACTCTTATATGCTTGACGCTTCGGCTACTTTAAGACAATCTTGGCAATTGACAGTGGAGAACCCTTCTCGACACGCGTGCGAATATACTACGACTCTTGTTCTTGAGAGTGTACTCTAGTTCCTTCCTGACCGCTCTAAATGAAGTAAAAAATAACTATATTTAGCTTTAATCTATAGAAATTAGGTACATAAATGTGTACAAATTAAAGTGAAACCTCTTAGACTGATAAATATGTTTGTTATTTACGAGTTGGAAATCGCTGTAGCTTCTGAAAATATCGACCCAGTTAAGACCGCAAAAAGTCCCAAGTGGTATCGAATGGGTTCCATAACCGAGTGGCCTTCTCAAATGTAGGCATGCTAGGTTATAGCAATGAGATATACACATAAGCGACACTTGTGCTCGTAGTTTGTCCCCTTAGAATAGGCCTTATTCGTATTCCCCGACGGCCCTGGGACGAGAGCCTTCTAAACATGAATGCGAGGCTAATGCGGGGTACTTTGCTCGAAATTGCAAAGAAACATATGGAAAATGGCGACTGGGTTGCCGAAAAACCTTAAAAATTATAAACGCTTTGAGGATCTTGAGCTAGGAGGTGATCTGCAGGCTAAAGGGATACCAGTGTCAATCAGAAAAATTAGAAGATCTGGTAGAACTGACCAAGAAGGCTAACAAATTTACACTGAATCGTCGGGAACGGTTTCGAGTCAGCAATACTTGCGAAGTAAACTTCAACACCAGGTTATGTTTCCAGCTAATCTGTTATGTTTATTTTCAGTGTATATCCGACTTAAGCGAGGGATTAAACTTCCTTGAGGATATTTATATTGCTATTTAAGTAAGGAGTTCAGAAGAGGGAACTTGCTAAATTAAATTTCATCACGCACGCATATCTCAGTAACAAACGTAAACAAAAGCTAGCGCTGTGATCACTTTTTTCACTGCAAGACCATGAAATGAGCGCGAAACGATTAACAGCATCACCTGAGCCAAATTTAAATCTAGCCTTTTACTCAAAAATTGTGTGTAGTTAGCTCCAAAACGAATTTGTAAATTGCTTTGTAATTTAGTGAGTTTTCCGATCTTAATGTGCGTGCGAGATTTTAATTTGAAACATCCAGTTCTGCTTCAGACTATTTTCGTGGAAGAATATTAAATGATCATTAAATTATCGATATCCTCACTTGACTGAGCTGAGAAAATTATCTTTTATTCGAACATTCGATGATTTAGGGGCGAAAGGAAAATAGGAGGCAGGCCAAAAAATAGGAAAAAATAGGAAAAAATAGGAACTTGACACCCTGCAGTTTGCTTGAACCGGCGTTCGAGAACATTAATTAAATTTACTATTTCTCTTAAAGACGTTTCGCAGCAGCACAAAAAAAAAAGCAGTCAGAGTGTGAAAGAAATCAGTTCAGTGGAATTAAAAGCTATTCTTTTAACTAAACAATGAGAGCATTTAACAGCAAACGAATTTGTAAATAATTAATGCACCATTATTTCGTTCAGTTGTTTTTGTCCATATGCCGATCAAAATATGAAGTCAATACGCAGCATGCCTTCAGACATTTATTCTTACTTTTTTTAAAAAATAATAGCAATACAAATCTCTCCAAGTTAAGTCTATTGCCTCTGGCAAGTCGGATGTACAATCAAAACAAATATTAACAGATTGGGGTTATTACCTTGCGACTCGATGACTGACTTGCACTACCCCGATTCAACTACTTCAAGGAAATTTGTTAGTCTTCTCGGTCAGTTCTACCAGATCTTCTAATTTTTCTGATTGACACTGGTATCTCTCTAGCCTGCAGATCACCTCCTAGCTCAAGATCCTCAAAGCGTTTATAATTTTTAAGGTTTTTCGGCAACCCAGTCGCCATTTTCCATATGTTTCTTTGCAATTTCGAGCAAAGTACCCCGCATTAGCCTCGCATTCATGTTTAGAAGGCTCTCGTCCCAGGGCCGTCGGGGAATACGAATAAGGCCTATTGTAGTAGCTATACAAATATAGAGGCAAATACCCCGCCATTTTGCTTTACGCTATTACGCCCATGAAGAGTCTTGTGGCAACACTTGGATCCAGAAATTACATTTCACCGATCAAATTCATTTTGTACATAAACTTGGTAGATTGAATCTTGAAAACTCGATTCTCCTGAAGTAGTAAAATATACATATACAAGGGTTTATACTGACATTGGAGTCAAATATTTTCCAGTATCCGCATATTTTTTCGGCGCATCGTTTGACTGTTCATTTATTTTTCTTGGCAGTCTTTCCGGTCAAACGCCTGTCTTACAGCATGGGAAAAATAATTTCACAGCTCTTTGTTGAGTTCTTACAAAAATCAGTCAATTTGCGCATAGGCCAACGTCTTAGCGGACTGAACGAACAACTAAACGGCAGAGAAAAATCAACCGAATATTAAAGACACCAAATGTCGGAATGGGAAGAATTCTCTTGGAAATAGTCACACCTTAGCTTTTTTTAAAATACCTCAATATATATACTATTAAGACTGATAAGTATGCAGTTTTCTGACCTGTGGACTAAATGTTGAACAGTGTTACAATGCGCGGTCCTGACCAAAAGGTCTAATAAAGAAAATCTTGCTTACCTTTTTTGAGGCTTAAAACTGGACGGAAGAGCTGATGGGAATTACCTTTAGTGTAGAAAATAACGCGATGATCGGTTGATAAGTTTCACTGACTTAGGAAGAGATTAGGTTTGTTAAATGTAACATGAAAAAGTCTTAATTCTGGCTTGTTTAACTATGTTTACATATGCAAATAAAACGAGGCTTTGACTGAGGGTCTCGGTGCACAGTTCTTTTCTGATAAAGATTTCCGTCGTTAACAGCGCTCGTAATTTCTTGAAAATGTCGTTTCTCTCAAATGAGGATCTCTACTAGTTATTTTACTTGCTCGGGGTACCCGGGCTGGCTCGGTTACCGGGACGAATTTTGTCGTCAGTTTACATGATAAATTTCAGCCCAGTCGACCGCGATGAAATTCAAGAAACCAAACTTGCGCCACCTAAAGTTGTATCGTTCGCGACTATAGTAACTTTGTCGAATCGTGTAACTTTACTGATAAAGCTTAGTCGCATACTTCTGAAGTGGAATACATTCAAGGTAGAATTATGCCGTTTTGACCTCCGTGAAGCGAAAGCGAAGCTATTTCGTCAAAAAAGGGTTTCATCCCAATTACCCGAACCGGTTGCCAAGATCTGGGCTAAACCGAAATCTCGGTAACCGGGCTATACCGCCTTCTTATATAAGCGCATCGAAATTTCGGGGAAATTCTTACAAACGAAATTAAAGTGAGGCGAGACTTGAGGCCCTAATAAGCGTTTCGTAAGTACGTATACAAGTCAATGAACGCACAGACACAATTCAGCCAAAGTTTTGCGATCACCTTTAATAGTTATAATTAATTATAGATAACCCAATGCTTAACAGACTCTTTAATCAATCTTGGCCATTGAATGTCTTAGCTATTAACTCTACCCCAGTGAAATTTCGGTTTAATTTAGAAGGTGTTCCTTTCATCTAATTAATTTGTTTATTTGCAGATAGCGAAACATTTCTGCTTCAGGCAAAGTTAGGGATTTATTTGCTACAAACTAAGATATTTTTAGTTTTAAACATAGGAATATTTTGTCAATTCTTTACAAATTCTTCACACAGCGGCTTTTTAAAGGACCTTTGGAGTCTTCCAAGTTAGAAATAAATGAATTAATGTTAGTGAATTAGGTCTCACGATGTATTGTTATTGTAGCAGGAAATCAAATTAATAACGAAATAACCACCTCCTGGAATTACATACACTTTTAAGTTCAACGTTTAAAAATAAATCAATCAATAAATGAGAAAGATGAGAGGCTGTTTAGTCAGAAACCATAGAATCCATGTTTTCGTTATTATATACAGCCTAGTTTTAATAATTGAAAGCATCATCAACAATCATGAACAGTGCGAAATTTATTCGTTTGTTCCATCGCTTAAATTGAAAGTATGCAAATATATAGTTAAGAATGCAAACGCGCGCTTTCTGAAGATCTAGAACTGCCCGGCCTGTTTGACGACGTAAACTGATTAAGAATAAAAACATTTTTTCAAAAATTATGTTTAATTTCTGATAAAAAAGACCTAGATTTGAAGGAGTCGTAGATTACAAGATGGACTGACTGATTATCTGCAAGGCCAGACAAAACAAACTAAACATCTTGTAAGACAGCATGGAGGGTTGTCAACATTTTAAGAATTGAAACAAACTGAACTATCTCAAGCGACATTTATTTTACAAATCTCTGTTCTTTCTGGTTTTCTGTCAGTTCAAATTTTTATTTTACTCTTAATCTGATTGCCTCCTTTTGTATTTATTTCAGTACTTTTCTTTTTTAGACATAACAAGCAAATTAATATGCAAGTGATGATTCATCATAAACCACAGCGGAAGTATTTAGCTTCGAATCATCTCGAGAGTTTGCCTTTATTTCGTCGTTAGTTTACATTCGTTTTTCAGCGAAATTTCTGCTTTGAACACAGAATGTTAATACCACTGCATGTTTCTGTCGAATACCTAATCGTCTTACGCACAAAACTACGTAACTCTTATATGCTTGACGCTTCGGCTATTTTAAGACAATCTTGGCCATTGACAGTGGAGAACCCTTCTCGACACGCGTGCGAATATACTACGACTCTTGTTCTTGAGAGTGTACTCTTTTAGTTCCTTCCTGACCGCTCTAAATGAAGTAAAAAATAACTATATTTAGCTTTAATCTATAGAAATTAGGTACAGAAATGTGTACAAATTAAAGTGAAACGTCTTAGACTAATACATATGTTTGTTATTTACGAGTTGGACATCGCTGTAGCTTCTGAAAATATCGCCCCAGTTAAGACCGCAAAAAGTCCCAAGTGGTATCGAATGGGTTCCATAACAAGTTTCAAATTAAAATTTGTTTACCCGAGTGGCCTTCTCAAATGTAGGCATGCTACTGATGAACGGTTATAACAATGAGATATTCACATGAGCGACACTTGTGCTCGTAGTTTGTCCCCTTAGAATTGTAGTAGCTATACAAATATAGAGGCAAATAACCCGCCATTTTGCTTAACGCTATTACGCCCGAGAAGAGTCAATGCTAGTCCCAGCGTCTAGTTGAAACTCCCCAAAACAATTTGCGAAACATAACTGTGTTATTTGACAAAGAGCCGAATGAGGTTTACCACGACAAAGTGTTTTATTTGCATCTCGTAAGTGTACGGGCATCCCTCGGGCACTCGGGCATTCTGTCACCAGGTAACACTCTCGTTAGGCAAACTAGTACCCAGAGTCTCTTCCAACTTGTTCCTCGTACAACGGTTGGTGGTCTGGTGAAACTGGACTTTGGTTAATTGTTTTGATTGACCGAGGATGAGCCAGGTTTTTACTGTATCACAGTCCTCGTGTTCTATCATTCCAAATACGCCAAAACATGCGCGCAAGGGGGTCGCCCACTACCCCTCGGAACGAGTTAATTTATTGGTTCTTAAAACAATAGATAACAGGTGACAACAATGCCCCTAGCCCTGAATAACAATAGAGGTAGTGTTTACAGCGGGCGAATGAAAATAAAGGTTCCAGAGAGGTAGTGTCTTACTGGCAAGGTTCTGTATTCCCAAACTGAGGTAGATAATATTGGTAAGACGATATTTGTTACCTTATTAAAGGAATGTAACGAAGCATTTTAACAACGCAAACAAAATTGGCGTTTCCGTTCTAAGTTAAATTGTGTGCAAACCATCAATGGTAACCCCAATAAAGTATATATTTTCTGAAAGCTTATTGAATAAAGATTGTAATTTTGGATTTTGTTTTGGTCATGTAGACCATAATAAGCAACGTCAGCATTTTGTTTGCAATTATGATGTTGCGCAACATTAGGTTTATATGGAACACATTTATGTGAGAGCCAAACTTTTATGTGGAATTTGATCTACATATATTGGTCGAAAAAACGGTGTCTAGATTTTTCTTTTCTTGCTCCATTAATTTTTTTATGAATTTTTAATTCTAAAGAAGCCCTAAAAACGCCATTTTAAAGTTTAAAAATTTATAAAACAATTAATGGAGGAACAAAAGAAAAATCTGATGCATTGTTAATTTCCTATAATAAGGTATGTTCTATGTCATGCGGGCAGTCCCGCGAGGAAAACCCTCGCAAAAAATGTCCTCCCCAATGTCAGTAGGCTGCTCGTTCCTTGGTTAACGGTTGGTGGTCTGGGGCACGTCAGTAACAATAACGATGCTTGGCACATTTTTAGCAACTTAAAGCGATTAGGAGCACCTCAGACTCAATTAAAGAAATATACTGATAACGAATAAGATGCAAAGCATTTATATATATGGAAATTTTGGTATTGAATCACTATTTTTAAAAACAACAGTGTTTTATTCACTTTTACGCCGGGTTACTTCAAAATTGCTCATTCTTGTGAGGATTTTTTCAAGTTTTTCAGTGGTTTTAGCTGCGTCATCAAAATTCTAAAATCTAATCTTTTAATCTTACAAAGCTTTTCTTTTGACATATTCTAGACACTAAAGCATTATCTCTATACAGACTATACACATTTTGGTATCAATTCAGCAATTAGATTCGAATTGAAAAAAATATCAAAAAAATATGATGTCCAAGATGGATGTGTTTCTAAATTTTCATATAAACTGATTTTTTTTTATCAATTTTATGTCATTTTTAATTTTTCAGAACTGAAAAAAATTAATATTCGATAGCAAAGAGCATAATGATGGCTATAATAGTGCCCCAATGAAGGACATCAATATGGCGGATGGCCTGCATACTGAAATTTTTTCAAAGCTATAGACACAACTTTCCTGTCTGACTGCCTTATTTATTTATTTATTTATTTAGTTTTCTCATTCTTTCTCGCAACCAAACAGACGAAAACCTTAGTATAAAAGAAAGTTTATAGTTTTGTCAACTAAAAGCGCTTTTAGGGTCTTACAAATTGCACTTAGTCAGAGTTAAAAAAAATATCATCCGGTAGTCTTGCACAGCAGAAGGAGAGGGGATGGGGGGGGGGGGGAGGGGTTTATTTTTTGAGAAAGTAAAATATAAAACTGGAATTATTTGGATTTGTAAAAAGAATTATTATTAATATATTTCCAAACCCTTCACCTGATCCAAGCCTTCTTTAAAGAAATTAAAAAGAATTTCATCATTACGTAAATTTTCCCCCGAAAATCTCGGGTAGAATCTCATAGCAGAATTATATTGTAAACTGAAGTACGTTGCAAAGACCTATTCTTTGTAGTCTTTGTCTTGATTAGTTAGTTATCAAGGCGACCTTGTGACGTATGAATTGTTGACGTCACGATGCAGTTTAAACGGGAAAGCCTCCAAAATGCGCGAGTCAGAACTGGCTGTGAAGGGACCACTTGTCTGGTAAAATAAGTTTTGTCTTAGTTGCGTTGAAATATATATAACAACAGAAAACATTTCCTAACATGTATATTTGGTATAAACATGGTCGAGAACATTTAACAGTTTTGTAATTTTAAACATCTGAATTTAACATGCCTCACTCTTAATTTAAATTACTTTTGTATCAGTCATAATTATAACTACTAATTCAAGACTAATAAGATACTCAAACCTTTCCTTTTTAAGCTAGCAACCCATTCTTGTTTTCGTACTTTGTAAGATAACAATTTCTCTCTGGCTTAACAAAACGTTCCAACATTTATGCTTTCCATATAAATATGATAACAACTTAAAGGAACTCAGTCACGGACAACTCATTTTGAAAAAACTGCAAGTTTTTTCAAGTTTGTCAGTCGTAAACCGTTTTAATCTTCGTCAAACAAAACCATCCATGGTTATTTTCACGTTTTGATTATTCCTTTGTTGTTTTCCTACATTACACAACTATTATTTTGAGGTTTCCTTCAATTTGGAAGCAATCAGAAAAATGAGTCAAAATATCGTGACAATGCTGACCATGTCCCTTTAAAGGGACTGTGTCACGGCTAAATTAATTTTATGTTATTAAATTTTACCAAATATTCCCTATGAAACAAAATGTTTGCAAAGAAACTAATTCTATGATTCTAATTATATTCAATTATATGAGAGAAATAAGATCTTTCTTAAAGTTTTTTTCCCCGTTTTTCACTCCAAGTCCGGGATATTGAAAATCGATTATCAAGGCTTTTGGGACAAACAAGGCATTACAATAAGAATTGATCGTAAACACGGTGGTTTTGTAGATCTTTTGACTCTTTTTGTTGGTTGCGTTGGGTCTTCTGTTTTTACAATTACATTACTCTTAACCGTTTTTAGACCAAAGGGGCTTTGAAAATGTGTCACGTTGAAAACGATCAAAATAATCAAGACGCTTTAAACGTGCGCACTGCCTTGTTACTAACTAACTAACTAACCAACTAACCAACTCACTTACTTACTTACTTACTTACTTACTAACAAATAACTCTAATTAAATGCTGCCCTGTGAGAACGTTAGTCTGTCAATAATATCAAAAAAAGCGAGAAATGAAAGCCTGCAATTGCTTGATGAGTTAGACGATATTGCGATAACAGCTTCTAGTCCTCAACATAAAATTCTTCATCAAATGATTGCATCTGTATGTACATGGGTCTGATGGGATGGTCTTCATCGACACAACATCGCACCAGGCAAGAAGATATTGCTTTCCAGCTGGACCACAAATGAAGCAATCCCTTTCCTAAAAGGACAATCACACGAGATTTTATGTTAAAAGTCTCGTCATTAAGGTAGACTAGATCTTCCTCCAATCGGCCAACCTCACCCTATTCCCTACCCCGATTTTCTATTTGGACCTACAATTGGGGAAAAATGTGTGGGAAAACGCATAAGTACATAAGGTAGGTTGACAGTTACATGCTTACCGTTTCGCAAGTGACCAAAACGTCACCAAAAATGCTGTCAGATTGGGATCGTTTACCCCAGCGAAACTGTCCGACGACTGTCTAAACTGTCTAATTTGGTACACTTTCTTTATAAGGATGAGAAATTACACATTGGAAATATGTGGAAAGCACACAGGCAAACACTAGATTTTTCACTGCCAGGACAAAAGCATAGATTTGAATGATAAACGCATAACCCTCCATTTTTCGCCAATATGAAAACATCATCTTACCTTTACATACATACGCAGTGAGCGTAAAAAAAGAAAATCGCGAAAATCACCGAAAATTATGTACAAATTAAAATTTTCTTATGGCTTTATCAGCGGAAAATCGTTGGATGTTCGTCACGACTAATACAGGGACATTCACCGTGTAGAAACCTAGAATCACGAAACATGTCTAGAGGTAAGCTTCCCTTAAAACAAAAGCCAAGCATTTCTCACGCTAGTTGTCATAGAAACGAGAGTTAGCTACTGGGAGAGTCTTCCTCGGGTAGAATTAAGCCATGGCTACTTGTTTGCAGACATAAAATCAAGTGTTATATAAAAATGGTTTTCAAGGACAGAAATTAACTTATGCAAATGTATTCTAAAGACTTGCACATTACTATGTGGAGCCACCTTAAGAACTGAAGACTCACCCAAGGCTAATATCAG